>NC_052511.1:2466911-2501368 GCF_014356525.2 Nilaparvata lugens
AATAATATTTATTTGGATATGTATCATACATTTATTAATTCAGAATATATAAAAAGAACTAATTCCAAAAAGTATAGTGCAGCTAATGAACTTCAAGATTAATTATATTTTCAACCAATTTTCACTTCATGACTCCAACGGCTGACCTTGGGATGTTGGATGTCTCCAGTTGACTCAACTCATCCGACAAGACATCAAGCATTCGACCCAACATCCCATTCACGGTCCAACGTCGAATCCAACATTGAATGTTGGGCCTCAAATTGGACAAGATAAGTGAATGGACCGCTTTAGGTTCACGTTTGAAGAACCAGCCAATCTGAGAGCTTTCACAGAGAGAAAGTTTGCAACGGTGTAGCTGCTGTTTTGACAAAGAGATACTGTAGAGAAAAGATAGCATGAGAAGATACCCCATGGTTTGTAGAATTCATTCAAAGTTTGGAAATTGTGTATCAAATGTTGGTGTTGTATATCAAGTTATGATACTGTATCATTTTGATGTGATTGATACGGTATCATTCAGGGTGATACTATAGAGAAAAGATAGAATAAGAAGATATCCCATGGCATAGGGGGTTAATATTCCAAATTTCAATGTTAACTCAAGCCGATAGTCCTAGTAGTTCTTTTTCGTGAAGTTATTTGACTCTGGTTGTCTCTTAAGTAGAGCGTGCACTAGGTCGGTAGAGCGGCTCGGCGCGGAGAATTTTCGACCTGGAATTAAATACATGTGTTCAAATGTACCTCAGTGCACTAGGAGCGTAGTGAGGTCCGACCCCGCAGAGTCCAGAGACCTTTCGAGATCCGCGCCGCGCTCCTTCTGCACGGAGGTCAGGTCGGAAACTTTCCGCGCTCGGGTAACTTCGTAAGGGCTCGGCTGTTTCCGACCTCAGCTTTAGTATACAGCCTGCTGTTCTGTCGTCTTGCAGTTAATATTCTAATCAATTACCTACGATTACGGTAAGTTAATGGGATGTGCCAACATTTTCTCTTTTTTCATTGATAGATCCTCTTTTTCTGCTTCATCGACAACTGTCAAAAATAAACATTTCTTCATCTGAGTGATGATTCATCACTCACGTCTGCCACTTTATCACAACCTCAAATTAGAACTGACTCCAATTAGAACTCTTAACTTTAACAACTATATCTTAATTGAAATCGCAATTGACAAGTCTACATCACGACTAACTAGTCCAAAACGGCGCCGAGCCGCACCGCGCCGCCCTCGTTGTGCACGGACCTTCCATTTTCCGCTCTCCTGCACGCCGCGCCGCTCCAACGACCTAGTGCACCCCCCCCCCTCTTTATAAGGCCGGTTTCCGAGCTCGGGATTTAGCTAACATAATGAAGATTACAGAAATATCAAAGAAAATAAATACAGTAAATTATGTATACAAAGAACGGAGGACGATTATGTGGGGAAAAAGATTGACCACTTGGGGCCGGTTTTCGAGCTCGGGATTCAGCTACGTTCTAGGCTTGAAGCAGCTAGAGTCAGAAAATTTGCTTTTCGAAACGGGGCGTAGTCGTAGTTTTTATGATAATCTTTATTTTCTCAATTCTATAATTGGAAACGTTTTTCCTTGACGAAATGAATCATTCCTATATAATTCAAAATAGCTGACACTTTACACTATTTATTTTAATTTGTGTTCAATCTTCTAATTTTCCGTCATTTAATTTAAACGTGGACTGTGACTACGCCCCGTTTCGGAAAGCAAATTTTCTGACTCTAGCTGCTTCAAGCCTAGAACGTAGCTGAATCCCGAGCTCAGAAGCCGGCCCATAATGTACCGTTCTTAGGCTCGCCGCAAAGTGGGCCCACGCTAACCCACGCCTTGGGATGTTTTGTAAACCATTGCTATAGAATTATTCATGATCAATCAGCTGACAAGTGGATTATTCATTGCATTTATTATTATCATTTCACATATGTCTGGAGAAGCCTAGCAAGGCGTGGAGTTGTTTCTTTTCTGGTTCAAAATTTTGTAAAATTACTCAAAAATTTCCAATTTATAGAGATTTGAGTGAGATATTTTTGCTGTTAGTTTTAAAATATCAAAATTTAAAATTTTTAGTTTATTCATTAGTTTTGAAGTGTAAATTGGAATTTTTAAGTGAAAAGTGAAATCTAACCTCCTTTTTTAAGACTTTTATTTTTACTAAAAATTTGGGAGAAGACAGTTTTGGGCTATGCCTGTTGTCTTCTCCCAATCATATTTTAATTATGATTTGTGATTGTGAATAAAATAAATAAATAAATACCACGGCGTGGGTTGGAGTGGCGTGGATTAGCTTGGGTCTACTTTGCGGCGGGCCTTTAAGGCTCACCCGGTCAAACCAGTAATAATTGACCGAGCGAAGTGAGGTCTAAGATTCAAGTCGACGGTTTGGCATTTCTCTTAATGTTTAAATGTTTGAATGTTTAAATGTTTAAATGTTTATATGTTGCGCATTTACGGCGAAACGCGGTAATAGATTTTCATGAAATTTGACAGGTATGTTCCTTTTTTAATTGCGCGTCGACGTATATACAAGGTTTTTGGAAATTTTGCATTTCAAGGATAATATAAAAGGGAAAAGGAGCCTCCTTCATACGCCAATATTAGAGTAAAAATCAGACTATAGAATTATCCATCATAAATCAGCTGACAAGTGATTACACAGATGTGTGGAGAAGCCAGTCTATTGCTGTATTTCCATAAGGTCTATAGTTCCAATCAGGTACTTGTGGATGAGAGGTGTGAGGTACTTGCGTGAGGTCTACTGTTCACAAAACTACGCGTGGCCAGTACCTTCTATTCTAGGTACCTTGGTAGACAGTTTACTATGAAGGTGCGTACAGATATACGCGCCGCGAACATGAGCAATTCACTTTTAATCAGCTGATGCCAAGCTTTTTATATCTATATCGTATACCGTTTCTGTAAAATTACAGATATAGTCAGCTGATTAAAAGTGAATTGCTCATGTTCGCGGCGCGTATATCTGTACGCACCTTAATACTACCCGTTCAAAAACATCGAACATCTTGAAAATTAAATTGTTGTATAAATTAGAATAGGACCCGTTTTGGGCGTAAGTTAGCCTGTGGTACTTTTCTGTAAGTTGTGTAATTCTGAATGATTGAATAAATAAGAATAAAAATAAATAAATAAAATGTATTTTTCCATCAACGTTGTAGACAGTTGCATTCCGGGACGACACGTCACGGTACGATATAGGACAGAAAGCTCTATGTTTATTTAGGATTTTTTCTAGACATTTTAAATTGATGAATCATTTATTATTATTTTTGAGGAAACATAACAACAGGTCAATGTAACTTACTGAGCGCGAGGTCTACTGTTCACAGAACAACTAGTAGTTAGTAGTCGACTGTAATCAGCTTGAGTTAACAGTGAAACTTGGAACATAAACGACCTACACCATGAGACACCTTCTTATACTATTATTTTTCTATGCTGATTAATTAAGATAAAATAGATTGGGCATTAACGTCAAATATTTTGGAATGTACAGTTGATGGACAAAGGGGTCGTGGGAGGTCCCTGCTACAGTATCTGAGACAAGTGACGAAGGATCTGGGTGCTATGAGCTATGTACAATGGAAGAGAGTAGCAATGGACAGATTCGCATGGCAGGCTGCCAACCAATCAAGCGATTCAGCTGAAAGAAGAAGAAACTCGCTGTGTATCATCAGCCTGCAACGACTTGATGTCATGAGATTCGACCAACTGATCGGCTCAACTTCCCACTTGTTTTACTTTCTAAAAAATTGTCAAAATAGGCACGTGATGAACTGAGATCGTGAGCAACTGAGACCCTTCCAGAGCAACGACAGGCAACAGGTAGGTGTATAGAGAGCCTGTGCCAGACTGCTTTGGCTTATAACAATACCTACTATTACTTCAGGCAATACCTACTATTACTACAGGCCTCACAACTAATTAATGACGTCATTACATGTAGATTGATTCTTCCTAGATCGTAGTAGTTTATACTAGCTTATCAATGTAACTTTTGTTACTGTATCAATTTTTTATTGGATGGAATACTGCATAAATTTCAGATTAAAGAAATCTGTATTTTATTAAATATATATTTTATTGAAATAAAAACACTTTATTCCACAAATGCAATAATTTATCCATACTTTCAGCTTGATAGACATAGGCTTACTCGATTTAGTGATAGAGCTATAGATAAATTCATCTCAACCAAAATACTCAATGATAACCTGTATCAGAATCAAGGAGAGGTAAATCAAAGATAACCAAATTAGATATAACTCTTTTTTTAGGAAATAGGCTCCCCCAAACTTGAACACAATAAATCTGTGGTACAAAGAAATCCATCGGGAGAATGTTTTCCAGTTAGGTGAAACCTTTAATATAAGGATGTTATGGACAGTTCCAACACTTGGCTTTTACTTTTTAATTTATTAGTTAAAAAGTTCTTTCACACACTTTATTTACACTGTTCTTCCACACTCTCATTACACTGTTATTTCACATTTTATTTACACTGTTCTTTCACACTTCAATTAAATTTTCCACTCACACTTTATTTACACTTCTCTTCCACACTTCATGTAAACCGTTGTTTTGTAGAATTGAAGTTCTTTCTTCTCATCGCTCGTATCCATTTTCGTTCAAAGTTTCATCTTTCGAAAAAGAAAATACCGTACGGAAACTTTTGGAGTCTTGTTATAATTCCCGCGACAATTATATGTACACAACAGTATCCCATGATTTAAAACCCCAAATTCATCATTACTTTTTACAAACGAATATTAGAAGAATGATAAACAAACCATATTCATTGAAATGGAAGACCGTGAAAATTGAATTTGTAATTCCAATTTTGTTGATTACCATATGAGATGTGATAACAAGCATCAGCGCTCTTATTTCGCTTGCTTACCGCCAGTAGATCATCGATGATCTACATGTGATGACGTCATAGTTTATTAGAGATCAGTTGTGGGGCCTGAAGTAATAGTAGGTATTGCTTCAGGCCCCACAACTGATCTCTAATGAACTATGACGTAATCACATGTAGATCCATGATCTACTGCCGGTAAGCAAGCGAAATAAGAGCGCTGATGCTTGTTATTACATCTGATATAGTAATCAACAAAATTGGAATTACAAATTCAATTTTGACTGTCTTCCATTTCAATGAATATGGTTTGTTTATCATTTTTCTAATATTCGTATGTGAAAAGTAATAATGAATTTGGGGTTTCAAATCATGGGATACTGTTGTGTACCTAATTGTCGCGGGAAATATAACAACACTCCAAAAGTTCCCGTACGGTATTTTCTTTTTCGAAAGATGAAACTTTGAAACGAAAATGGATACAAGCGAAAAGAAGGAAGAACTTCAATATTTTAAAAAACAACGGTTTACATGAAGTGTAGAAGAACAGTGTAAATAAAGTGTGAGTGGAAAATTTAATTAAAGTGTTAAAGAACATTGTAAATGAAATGTAAAATAACAGTGTAATTAGAGTGTGGAGGAACAGTGTAAATAAAGTGTGTGGAAGAACTTTTGAACTAATAAATTAAAAAGTAAATGCAAAGTGTTGGAACTGTTCATAACATCCTAATATTATAGGTTTTACCTAACTGAAAAAAATTCTCCTGATGGGTTTCTTTGTACCACAGATTTATTGTGATCAAGTTTGTAAGAGCCTCTTTTCTAAAAAAAGTTACATCTAATTTGGTTCATCTTTGATTTACCTCTCGTTCAATTCTGATACAGGCTATTATTAAGTATTTTTGGTTGAGATGATTTTATAATAGCTCTATCACTGAATCGAATAGGCCTATGTCTATCAGCTGAAAGTATGGATAAATCATTGCATTTGTGGAATAAAGTGTTTTTATTTCAATAAAATTTATATCTAATAAAATACAAATGTCTTTAATCCAAAATTTATATAGTATTCCATCCAATTAAAAATCGATAGAGTAACAAAAGTTACATTGATAAGCTTGTATAAACTATTATGATCTAGGAAGAACCAATCTACATGTTATGACGTCATTAATTAGTTGTGGGGCCTGAAGTAATAGTAGGTATTGCTTATAATGATTCACTAACGCTTATGATACTTTGCTTAATGATACTTTGGCTTATAATAATTCAAGCTCAAAGAAAGCAGCGCAGAAAAAAACAACAAATAATTATAGAAACAAAAACCTAACCTCAATTATACAAACAAATGATTTTGCTTGAAACCTTTCGCTGAAGACACAACAAGTAAAACAGTTTGTAAAAGTAACAGTAAATTCGAATGGCTTTTGTTAGTGGGGAGTCCCTTGCTGATAGGTTCACGTCGCCTGAATATATAATTTAAGCCAGTAATGGGCCTTCGACTATCATTATTCAGCCGGGACCGACAATTTAACGTACCCATCCGATAACAGTTTGTATAAGCATGCTTGTACAAGACTGCAGTATCGTTAGTGGCCAGCTTCACAGGTAAATTTTATTTATTCATACAAATACAATACAGAGTTATCATAAAAGAATGGTGCGGTTTCGAACATGGTTTAAAGAAAAACCAAATTACTTACAGTTGATGTTGTTTATTCATATAATTTGTCGTCTCATGCAGTTTTTTACATAATTGATAAATTTAAATATGTGCGCCTTTAGTCGTTCGACAAAATATCCAAACGATAATCAATTTCTCTCTAAACATTCGCTAACATTTCATTGGTTATGGTTGTCATTGCTTCATTAATCCTGTTTTTAAGTAGCCTAATGTAATTAATTTATATTAATATTGTATCTGTTTTTAATTTATATGATGTATACTTATTATATCAATCAATAAAGAATAAAGAATAAAGTGGTTCAGGTAGATTTTTTCTTGTAAATTTACATCAAAAACATTGTTTATTCACAAGAAATCGCGAACTGAACCACTTTAAAACAGCATTAAAGAACCAATGACAACCATAATTGAAGAAATGTTATTGAATGTTAAGAGAGAAATTTATTATCGTTTGGACATTTGTCGAGCGACTAAGGGCGCACTTATTGAAAGTTATTAATCATGTAAATGAACTGTTTCAGACGACAAATTAGGTGAATAAAAAACATTAACTGTAAATAATTAGGTTTTTCTTTAAACAATGTTCGAAACCGCACCATTCTTTTATGATAACCCTGTATTATAATATTTTACATAAAATCTAAAAAAACGGTTTCAGACGACAAATTAGGTGAATAAAAAACATTAACTGTAAGTAATTTGGTTTTTCTTTAAACAATGTTCGAAACCGCACCATTCTTTTATGATAGCCCTGTATTATAATATTTTACATAAAATCTAAGATCAAAGCTCAAGCAATGTATGAAACGTCACCTTAATTTGAATCGATTGGACATTCAAAGCTATATTGATTGCTACAGCCGCTAGGCGACTGAGCGGCTATAGCCGCGCGGCTAGAATGTTAGAGTTGTCGCTAAGACTGGCCACTCAATCCAGTCACACACACATCAATTTTTGCCCATCCTTATAAATGTTATCCTATTATATTAAGCGAGCAATTTCTGTATTTTTATATCTGGTTATTTATGTTTAACGGATCTCGAAAACGGCTCTAACGATGTTTACGAAATTTGGAACATAGTAGGTTTATGATATAAAGATTCGATTGCACTAGGTCTCATCCTTGAGAAAACTCGCTGAACGACATTAAAAGGACAATTCATCCTTGGCTGAAAGAGCTGTGGATAGTAAAAAAGTGATTATGTGAAAAATCAAAATATCGCATCCCCGAGATTCATAAGATGACACATAGCCAGCTGTGAAATATAAACACGATCATTTTAGAGAATTGTGTTCTGTTTATCAATAAATAAAAATAACGAGCGAAGCTCGGTGCCCCGATATTTATATTTAACGGACAAACATTATCTGTGTAATCTAATAGAATAAATTCATAAGGACGGCAAAAATCGACGTGTGTGTATGACAGGCTTAATTTTTTCATGTAAAGTTTTTGGATCTCTGATTTTTTTAATTTTTCTTCACTGATCTATCTGAGGAATTATTTTTGCTTCATTATAATTTGCATTATTCCAGTGATTTATTTATTGTTTTTGGTTGTCTATTTCAAGTTTCATCTGCCTTTCACAGATGACACAACATTATGACAAACATGTGTGTTCACACATGTACAACATTCTTGTCCTGTCGTTAGATGGCCTAGGTGTGGTCACTAACACCAGGCAGGTGTGTCAAGCATTTGTGAACGGACATGTTTTCGAACAAAAAAGAACTTCCAACATCAAATAAACCACTGTATAATTACAAATCATATAATGATACAAGTATAATTTAACGTCAAATAGAGCAGCAAATAAAAGATGGACAACTAAAAAATCTGGTGTGGCGCACTCACACAACTTTCCTTGCTCTATTATTAGAATTGATCACCTGACGCCAGTGTTCACGCGCATCACAAGTCTACTCTTATAAACAAAGATCTAAGCCAGCTGGTGACAGGACAATAACGCTGGAGACATACGAAGTCTGATATCTCTTCATAGTGAATGATTTAATAGAAACAACAGTTGCCAACAGTTTGCAATTGGATAATCACATTTTCTCGAATTTCGAGCTTAATTTCAATTTTAGGTGAAAATGTTACTCAACATTAATTGAAGAGATTTTTATGCTCAATCTTCTCCACTCGAATTTTTTTGTTTAAATATTGTATCTGAAGCCTGATAATTGGGAATCTGAAATCCAACTTTGCATAGATGGGGCGGAGCTCCTGAAATTTTTACAGATATGGGACTTGTGGCAGTTGATAGAGCTTATCAATGACTATTCAGGGTATGAATTTAATCAAAATCGTTGGAGCCTTTTTCGAGAGAATCGCGAAAAACCCTGTTTTTGACAACATTTTCGCCATTTTAGCCGCCATCTTGAATTGCATTTGATCGAAATTGTTCGTGTCGGATCCATATATTGTAAGGACCTTAAGTTCCAAATTTCAAGTCATTCCGTTAATTGGGAGATGAGATATCATGTACACAGACGCACATACACACAAACACACACTCACACATACAGACCAATACCCAAAAACCACTTTTTCGGACTCAGGGGACCTTGAAAAGTATAGAAATGTAGAAATTTGGGTACCTTAATTTTTTTCGGACAGCAATAGGCCTACTTTCCTTACCTATAGTAATAGGGCAAAAAAAAAATCGAAAATACAAAACACAACCACTAAATATTTTGTTTCAAGTCTTTCGCTGATGACACAACATGTATGACGAGCATGTATGTGCACACATGTTCAACACACTTGTCCTATCGTTGGTGGCCACCCTAAGAAATTGAAAAGGGCCTCCCAAGGCCGGGTCGCAATCAAATCAATCACTTTACAATCATAATACTGAATAAAAAATTATTATCTATTAAAATAAAAATCCAACTAATGATCCCACTTTTAAAACTAACTACTTTCAAAAAGCAATGACAGAAGGCTAGCAAGAGAATTTGTCCTGAGTCGACTCATCACTAAATTGCAGTAGGCAAACTCGATTAGACCGAATATCTGATTACATCAATTCAGTCTATTTTCGAAATGATCTAATGCAAATAAGGATGAGATCAACACGCCTTTTCCCTTCAAGTTTGCAGCCTTCTGAAATCACTTATCTAATCTTAAAATCTAGGTGAGTATGTGTGACACTACAATATTAAACTACACATTTACTACCATCTACTCTATATAAATGAACCGAAAAATATCAATATAGAATCTGTTCTCATTGGATTTTTATCATTCATTTTCATAATTTCATTTGAAAATTAGTTATCAGTAATCACAAATAAAATTCTTCCTATTTTCTTTGATTGAAGCGCGTCAATTTCAATGCTGTATTAATTCTAATAATATTTATCTATTCAGACAATAATTACAAATGCGGCTACATAGAATAATTTGTATATAATCATCAGAACAAATTAATTATCAAAAGATATTCCAGAAATAGCTCTCCCAGCAAATTTATTCATCAAGTTAACCAAGTAACAAAATTGTGAATTGCGAAGAAATAAGAAATCAGTTCAATAGTATTCAAATAAAAGCTTATATAAGTTCAACTAATTGAATAGGCCTACATCTAACAGTAGCTAATCATGAAAGATAAATGATTGATTATTAACAAGAAAAGAAATAAACTATCTTATAACAAAGTCTACTTATAGGCCCATAATGTATGGCAAGCAAAAACCTGTAATTTATAGCACTTCTGGAAATTAACCTAAAATTTATTTAGTATGAATATTTAAATTCGAATAATTACGGAATGAACTAATAAATAAAAAGTGAAAAAATAATAATAATCTAGTATAATCCGATCTCTCCTTGTCTGATATCAAAATTATTCTGCTATTCTAAGTTGAATGAAGTCGGTTCCAAATACCATGAACTTAATATGATCACAATTGTTACAAATCACATTTTACAACCGATAAACTTCAGAATAAAATCAAAATTTCACCATATTCTAGCACTGAATTGAGAATTTAATTGTAAAATTCGACTAAAATGAGCACAAGTTACCACAAAAGAGCTTCAACACAAACCAGCAGCCGACATATCAAATAATGAAAGTGACTGAAGGTGAAAAGTTTTGAGTTCAAGACTATCTATTCCACGACAACCAATCACAGAAGCCGTCTTTCAATGAAAGAGAAGTTGCCTTCTCTGATTGGTTCCCGTCCAACATGGCTTTTGTGCAACAGGGCCATAGGCCAAACTATTCAAAACCGAAATTAAGGAAATCACTTCAATTTAACCACAAATTATGGTTAGCAAATATTAAAACCTCACAAAACAGCATATAAACGAATGAAATAGGTTAATATCAAGCGAAGTACTGAATTTAATACGAAAAACAACTCCAGTTTTAACCCCCACCACAACCACTACTGACACGACAAAAGTCACGTAGGCCTCGTTATCATAAAGATGAGACAATCGAATTCTTGTCAAAAATCAAATATGGCTGCCTCCATGGTAAGTTATCATAATTTTAAATTCCAAATTATGAGAAAATAAATGAACTCATGACATAAGACTGGAAAAGGCGATGGATGTACTAAAACTTATAAGAAAATGCATTTTTTATATCAGTGGAAATTAATTATAATTTTATGTCAAATAACAAGGGCAAACATTATTTGAGTGATATATAATTTGACCAGTTGAGTTGAGTCACAGCTCATAACTGAAGGAATCTTATAATTAATGTACAAAAAATAACAGCAAATACATAGAAATTGCAATAGACAAATAATTTAATAAAATTATAAAGTCTTACCTTGAACAATGATTTGCTTTCAAACGTTTCAAGATTTAATTCTCAGTTTTTAATAATATTGTACTGTATTACTCAATATTAAATTACTATACAGCACTACTTAACACATTTTGGCACTCGAATAATATTGTAATCAATCAATTGAAATCACTAAATTCATCTATTCATCCGACAACATTCAACAAGTCGACTGGCTTTAACTTAACTTCAACACAAACTGGTCAAATTTTGAGAACAAAGGAGAAGAAGAGCGGTTTTGGGTTCGAGACTCACCCATATTTTGGTATTTTCCACACGTAGGCCCGGTTGCACAAAAGCCAAAGCAACGGCTTCTCTGATTGGTTCTCCTGAAATGAATCAAGATTAAAACTTAACAATCACATAGTACATTAAAAACGAAATGATATAAATCTCAAAAACTATGGCTGAAAAATATTTAAATCTTCTGAAAAAGCATTCAAACTAGCGAATTTGTTTAATATCAGCCGAAATATTGAATTCAATTGAAAAACAACCCAACCTTACAACCCCCAACACAGCACCTTTGGGTCAAGTAAACTTCTACTACGTTCTATTTATTTCACAAGTAACAGAACTTTGACAAATACAACCAAAAATATCGGCTTAAAACCATTGAAAAATTCATAACTAAGCTCCCAAGCAAATATAAATTATTATCTCAAGATTGACAATAATTCACAACACATTAGCTAACCTATCATCAATCATCGTCAACCGACTTAAAATAGCAAATATGGCTGCCTCTATGGTATTATAAATATTACAAATTATTATGAAAATATGAATCAACTTACTATGAGATTCAAACCGGAGATAATACATAATTTGATGAGAAACTACCTCCTCTAGCTTCAATTCTCACTCAATTTCTTGAATATTAATTCATTACAAAATATAAGTAATTTCTAACAGAATGGTCTTCAGAATATTCTAAGTATAACTTTATTAGCTAAACTGGTTTCATAAACTTATGGGACTATCTGTTATCTTAGCAGATTATAGATATTTATTAATAAACACAACTGCATTAATACTAACAACTGCATCAGACTTGAAAAATGTAGGTCTCGGTCTTGACCCTTAATCTAAGTAATAAAGATCAAATAAACCTAACAAATGAAATAAAATTTATAACAAGAATATGTAGGACTATTCATCAAACAATAATATCAAAATTGAGAATTAGCAAAATATCAATTCTATAACTATGACTTGAGCTATCGTAAACAAAACTAATATAATTAAAACTTACTGTGCTTCAATTATCAGCTGCCAAAATTATGTTATGTTTAGCTCCGTAATATTTAGTTTAATTCACGCAAAGAGTTAATTATTCATTTAAAATTTACTCAGAAAATCCACACTACACAACCGCACTGCCAACTGCCAACCATTTTTCAATTTTCATTTTCAACTGTCATCAAAGATCAAAACAAAGAACAAAGATGAAATCAAGTTAGTGGTCTTTGAAGATTCAGACAGCAGAGCGTGTACTTCTAATTCTGACCACTTGGTAGCAGCACTAGTTAAAAACTTCCGAACGACTTTCTCTCCCGAGGAAATTACAACGTACTGCGCATGTGCTACTATAGTGAGATCCACGTTATAATGGCAGTGAGTGATTTGCAATGGTGTTGCTATCCTTGTCTATCGTTCAACAAAGCAGATGGCGCTATCTCTTTCACGCATTGCGATGTTGCCACATCGTTTATCAACAATGTAGAAATCCAACTAATTGACAAAATATTCAATCTCAATCATGAATATTTATTATTATATCTTTAAAAAATATATTTTCTTGACAAATAAAATATTGTTAACTATTTTCAACAATAATTAACAGTTAAATTGATCAGAAATACTAGTATCAGCTGTTTGGATGGCATGGCTGGGATCTGGTAACCCCATTGATATAGAGAATAAGATTAAGAAGAGCGATATCCGCTATGATGCCACTGCGCTAGTGTAGCTACCAGAAATTTCGGGCAAGAAGTCGGGTATTTGTATTCGCTGTGTAGAAAAAGAGCCTTTTTCAATTGATAATATTTTTTTATTGAAGCAATAAAAAATATTCAAAGTATGGTAGTTTCATGCAGTGCTTATGGATGTACCAATCTGCATGCACCAGATAAAAATATTTCTTTTCATACATAAGTATTTTTATATTTTCATCGGTCATGTTTCATGCAGGCTTAGGTTGATTCATTATCATTATTTTCCAAGTAATAAAATATAAGTTTCGGTAATATTATAATGAATATTTTATTTCCATAGATCCAATATAGGTATCCATATTCCATTCCATTAATTTGTCTTATATTGTAATATTTTGTGAACTATGAAAATATTGTATGCTAAATTTGTATTATAAAAAATATTATTTGCTAAAATTGTCTATAAATTCTTCATCATTGCTATTGTTTAATTTTTCCCGTTCTTATAGTATATGTAGTTATTTATTATCTTATATTAAATATAGGAGTATAGAGTATAGTTAGTACCTATACTTAAGTTACAAAACGAATGGAAACAGTTTCACGAAATATTGTGATAACAGTTGATTTATTATTATTTGCCATCTAATAAAATATACGGTAATATTAGCGTCCTATAATAAATGTTTTATTTTCCATATCCTAAATACATGGTAATAGGAAAATATTGTAAAAATGAGATTCATTTGCTAATAGAATGGGTCAAAATCTGTAGTGAGGTAGGTTCACTAAATTAGATGTTTGGTCGAGTTAAAATGTTAAAAATAATGTTCAATGAACAAATCATTGTATCATATGGTAATGGAAATGACGAAAAGTTGAAAAAAAATTATATTGAAATCCATCAAGTATGTCGAAAGATATAACGCAATGAAAGTCGATGTTTTCCCATATAAGTCTGTCTGGGCGCCTGACTTCTTGCCCGATATTCAATGGTGACGAGAAATGAAGGAGGCATCATGCTTCCAAACGCTTGAAGGTATAGCTTAGTCATCTAACTATATATATATCAATGGGTAACCCTTTTCTCCTATCTTCCTACACTGCCATTATAAGGTGGACCTCACTATAACTTTGACAACATTGGGTCATTCATCAAAGCAATATCTCAAAATGTGTGAGTAACTTAATTCAATTTTTCATCGTTTATTATCAAAGTTATAAACAAATTCAAAATAATATTATTATGTTACTATTTATAACCCAAAACTCAACGCCCCAATCCTTTTTTTCAACCTTTAAACAGAACTTTCTAGGTTATGTTCATGCACTAAAAGAATTTAACTCGCGCAAATCTGATACTCACAAAATTTTTATTTGAAATTTAAAATCATATTCTAAAAACATGAATATTCTTTATGCAATGTTAACCACCTAACTCTTTGCATTTCACCCCCAAGATGACCTGCAACATGAATGATTTCACCATAATAAAAAAATCTACTATAGTAAGGTCCACATTATAATAACAGTGTGTTGAAAATAGGAGATCAGAGTTGCCAATTCTGCAACGGCTATCTATACAGGAAAGTTTATACAGACGTATTAAATGTAACATCTTCTGTTAAAATAACATCATTCTTGTTTAAAATAATCAATTATATTCTATGCGTCAATAAAATATAACTTTCAATGATTTAATGGTAAATTTTCATGATTGAGGTTGAATATTTTGTTAATTTATTATATATCTACATTTTTATAACAAGTTCTGGAATGTTTCAGAGCTAGAAAAGGATAGTCCTATTTGCTTTTTCGAATGATAGACAAGGATAACAACAATATTAATCAAATAATCAAATACTGTCATTATAATGTGAATTTCACTATAGTGATCAAATAATCAAATAATAAATAATAATAATAAATAATAATAATAATAATAATAATAATAATAAATAAAAATAATAATAATAAAAATAAAATAATAATAATAATAATAATAATAATAATAATAATAATAATAATAATAATAATAATAATAATAATCAAATAATAATAATAATCAAATAATCAAATACTGTCATTATAATGTGGATTTCACTATACTGATTGAAAAAAATTGAAAAAGCTATAAGGTTTTACTCCAGACTGAAATTATATTTTATCAGGCAATAAATTATATTTTTAAATTATTTCATAATGAATTTTCATAATCAAAACTAAATATTTTGTTAATTTTATTTCTACATTGTTAAAAAACAATCTGGCAACAGAGCAAAGCGAGAAAGAGATAGCGCCATCCGCTTTGTTGAATGATAGACAAGGATATCAATACCATTGCTAATTAAACACTGCCATTATAATGGACTTCACTATAGTAGGGGAGCTTCTCTGCAAAGTAAGAGAGAACAAGTTTAGTAAAGGATTATTTTCGTTGTAGTTCAAAGTTCGAATGGGACTTCAATATTTTTCAAACCTGTTGAATTGAATTATTCTCTACAATTTGTTTTTGAACTGGGAACGTACAGTACATTATTCTAGGAAATTCCAATCAATTAGGTTGTTAAAAGACGATCTGGCAACAGAGTAAAGCGAAAAAGAGATAACACTATCCACTTTGTTGAATGATAGACAAGGATAGCAATACCATTGCTAATCGAACATTGCCATTATAACATGGACCTCACTGAAGTGTTGATCTTTCATTACGGTACTTAGATAATTGGTGTGGCACACAAATAAAATTAGAATAAACACTTCTCAATCTTGTTGAAAACACATTGAAAAATTGAAATAAATAGACTATAGCTTTAGCTATATTACACTAATACCAATCTCAGTAACATGACAGTGATGTCTCTTATCTAAAATCAATAATTGATTATGGTATTGTTTTTTTCGAAGTAATGATCTCAATAATTGTAAATCCAAGGTCTCATTCAGAATGAATCACTAGATTTTACTTTCCTTGTCCTATTACCATAGGTAAGGAAAGTATTGCTTTGCGAAAAAAATTATGGTACCGTACCCCAATTTCTAAATTTCTTTACGTTTCAAGGTCCTCTGAGTCCAAAAAAGTGGTTTTTGGATATTGTTATGTATGTGTGTGTACCATTCTGATATCATTCTCATCTCCCAATTAATGGAATGACTTGAAATTTGGAACTTGAGGTCCTTACATTATAAGGATCCGACACGAACAATTTCGATCAAATGCAATTCAAGATGGCGGCTAAAATTGCGAAAATGTTGTCAAAAACAGGGGTTTTCGCGATTTTCTCGAAAACAGCTCCAACGATTTTGATCAAATTCATAGGTACCTAGAATAGTCATTGATAAGCTCTATCAACTGCCACAAGTCCCATATCTGTAAAAATTTCATGAGCTCCGCCTCATCTATGCAAAGTTTGATTTTAGATTCCCAACTATCAGGCTTCAAATAGAATTTAAACAAAAAATTTCAAGTGGAAGAGATTGAGAATGAAAATCTCTACGATTAATGTTCACCTAAAATTGAAAATAAGCTCGAAATCCAAGAAAATGTTATTATTCAATTGCAAACTGTTGGCAACTGTTGATTCTACTAAATCATGCGCGATGGCTCCAGCTGACCGTGCATCACGTGCCTCTCATCGAAGGTCTGTTTGAACCTCTCCAAGTATTCGTGGTTGGCTCTTCTGAACTTGGAGAGGTTCAAACAGACCTTCGATGAGAGGCACGTGATGCACGGTCAGCTGGAGCCATCGCGCAGCCGACTCAAATCCAGGAGAAGTTTCATGAGGTTCACACAGCCAGAACCTCCAGACTGGTACCCACTCCGGGATCCTGAGACCACTGGAACCAGTCTGCCATGGAAATCCTGGAGGGCGCTAAATAGGATAAGAACTGGCGTGGCCCCTGTGAAGACCAACCTAGCGAGGTGGGGCTACTTAGCGGAGGACGATATCTACTGTGACTGCGGAGAGGCACAGGACATCGACCACCTCACACAGTGCCCACTGTGCCCTGTTCACTGCACGAATGACGACCTCTGGAGAGGGAATGCAGTTGCGGAGGACCTGGCCCACTTCTGGGCTGGAAAAATTTGAAAGACCGGACACGAAAAAGTAAAAGTAAGTACTAAATCATTCACTATGAAGAGAGCAGACCTCGTGTGTCTCCAGCGTTATGGTATTGTCCTGTCACCAGCTGGCTCCGATCTTTGAATAGTAGACTTGATATGCGCTTGAACACTAGCGTCAGGTGATCAATTTTCATAACGGCAAGGAAAGTTGTATGAGTGCGCCAAACCAGATTTTTAACCAAGTGAATCTCAATGGTGAATTTGAAATCGAAATAAGGAAACAAACTTAAAATCCCAAGTTATACTATAGTAGTTCTGTGAACAGTAGACCTCGCGCAGTTATAGACTGCAGCTTCCTCTTATACTGTCCATCAGAGTAAATCCTGTCTGTACGTCGTGTCGGCGAGATATCGGTGTGAAAACGGCTAATGGCTGTTCGGGTTGGTATATCAAAAATCTGGTGTGGTACACTCACACAACTCTCCTTGCTCATTGAACTATAAGCCTCATTATCAAACGAGAATAATTTAGGGGAATAACATAATGACGATTGACGGCAACATATTTGCAACTACGATCAGACTACTGTATATGTGTATATACAATTGTTTTCAGAGTACTTTTTCCTTTATGTAAATTGTGAAATTCGATGATTTTTTTTAAATTCGTCAAAATAGCTGTTCTACAGATGAAATATCTTGACTATGACTGTGTTCTTTTTATAAACTGCTCTACCTACCGTACCCACGGTATATGGAAGAAGAAAAAGTAAAAACCGTGTACCTACCTATCTCATGCACGAGAAGGAGGTTACAAGTCCATTTCTCAAGGATTGGGTGGACCCCCCATTACTACCCCAGGAAAAAGACTCATGTCAGTTGATAGAGCTAATAAATAACTATACAGGGTATGGATTTGAAAAAAAAAACGTTAGAGCCGTTTTTGAGAAAATCGTGAAAAACATGGTTTTTTAGTAAATGTCATTTTTCTCAAGAATATTACGGAGCTCCTGCAATTTTCTAAGAAATGAGACTCACGTCAGTTGATAGGGCTTATAAATAGCTATCCATGATAAAAATTTGAAGAAAATCGTTAAAGCCGTTTTCGAGAAAACCGTGAAAAACATGGCTCTTTAGTCATTATCCGCCATTTTTCTCAAGAATATTACGGAGCTCCTGGAATTTTCCCAGAAATGAGACTCATGCCAGTTGATAGGGCTTATGAATAGCTATCCATGGTATAAATTTGAAGAAAATCGTTGGAGCCGTTTTCGAGAAAAACGTGAAAAACATGGTTTTTTAGTCATTTTCCGCCATTTTTCTCAAGAATATTACGGAGCTCCTGAAATTTTCCCTGAAATGAGACTTATGCAAGTTGATAGGGCTTATAAATAGCTATCCATGGTAAAAATTTGAAGAAAATCGTTAAAGCCGTTTTCGAGAAAACCGTGAAAAACATGGCTTTTTAGTCATTATCCGCCATTTTTCTCAAGAATATTACGGAGCTCCTGAAATTTTCCCTGAAATGAGACTTATGCAAGTTGATAGGGCTTATAAATAGCTATCCATGGTATAAATTTGAAGAAAATCGTTGGAGCCGTTTTCGAGAAAAACGTGAAAAACATGGTTTTTTAGTCATTTTCCGCCATTTTTGTCAAGAATATTACGGAGCTCCTGAAATTTTCCCTGAAATGAGACTTATGCAATTTGATAGGGCTTATGAATAGCTATCCATGATATAAATTTGAAGAAAATCGTTAGAGCCATTTTCGAGAAAAACGTGAAAAACATGGTTTTTTAGTAATTATCAGCCATTTTTTCCGCCAACTTGAATTGAATTTTATTGAATTTCTTATTGTCGGGTCCTCATGGTATAAGGACCTTAAGTTTAAAATTTCAAGTCGATCGGTTAATTAGGAATGGAGTTATCGTGTTCACAGACATACACACACACACACATACACACACACACACACACACACGGACCAATACCCAAAAATCATGTTTTTGGACTCAGGGGACCTTGAAACGTATAGAAAACTTGAAATTGGGGTACCTTAATTTTTTTTGGAAAGCAATACTTTCCTTACCTATGGTAGTAGGGCAAATTTCAAATTTCAAGTCATTCCGTTAATTGGGAGATGCGATATCGTGTACACACATACACTCATATACACAAACACACACACATACAGACCAATACCCAAAAACCACTTTTTTGGACTCAGGGGACCTTGAAACGTGTAGAAATTTAGAAATAGGGGTACCTTAATTTTTTTCGGAAAGCAATACTTTCATTACCTATGGTAATAGGGCAAGGAAAGTGAAAACGTTGAGACTTGGAGAAAATATCCGTCTTGACAAAGTATGTGAAATTTCAATATTTTCTTGCTATAACCCATATGACTGGATTGACTACTCTGCATCTAATGACTATGTTGTCGAATTGAATACATTCTGTCATATGGGTTTGCATGGAAAGATTAGAATTTCGCACAATTCGGCAACAGGAATATTTTTCCCTAGTCTCAAGTTAGGGTTGTGCGGCAGAGCGGACCTAGAGTCCTAGCTCCACCCTAATAAAGGCATATAATCATTCAATCTCGACCTATTTTATACAGACTTTAATTGTAATACAAGCTCAAAAGTCTAATCGTAATGGAGCGCTACGATTGGCCGAATAAGCTCCTCCCACTTGTTGTCTCAAATTGCTGTTAAGGTGTGTACAGATTTACACGCCGCAAACATGAGCAATTCACTTTTAATCAGCTGATGCCAAGCTTTTTATATCTGTATCTTACCGTTTCTGTAAAAATACAGATATAGTCAGCTGATTAAAAGTGAATTGCTCATGTTCGCGGCGCGTATATCTGTACGCACCTTTAGCCAATCATACCTCTCAGATGTCTGTTCAGCTTTTGTGAATGGAACGCAAAATGGAGGATTCACTTGTTTACAATATTACTCATCATTTGGTTAGTCAATTGGTAAGATTAACTTTTAAATGTATACGGACCGGTTGCAAAAAAACCGGTTAAATTTTAACCATGATTAATTTCACGAGAACCAATCAGATAAGGTAAATAATAAGATAAACCTTTTTGATAAGTCGGCTTCACTGATTGGATCTCGTGGAATTAATCACGATTAAATCTAAAGCTGCGTACACATATTCGCGCTTCCAACCCGCACCGAGCACGCTCCTCCCTCGTACCGCCCTCGTACCACCATCGAACCACAGTCACTCCGCCCACGCACCCATCATGAACGTTGCGGAAGATGTTAGATCTTCTCGCGTTCCCCGGTCGAACCACTCTTGCTCGCCGGTCGATCATCAATCGCTCTGCTGGAGAGACGTTCGGTTGCGGAGCAGAGCGAAAGTCTGTACGCACCTTAACGTGCTTTTGTGCGACCGGCACTAAATTGGTTGAATGGAGGCGTTATAGTGTTATCCATTCAACCAGATAAAGCAGGATTCTCACAATCATATCAGTGAAAGTGAAAATATTATTCCTATAAGTTCTAATGACACTATTCAAGCTCGCTAGGCCGTGCTTAGTGTGAATAGTCTAATTAGAACTCATGTAAATTATATTTTCACGGTGTCTGCGACTTCCACTGATACAGATATGTACTGTACGGGAATCCACCTTAAGGCTAGCTTCACACACATTCGGTTTCATTCGGTTCGGTTCGTTACCGGAAACAAATGAGGCTTTCATACAGTGGCGGCTCGTCCTATGTGTTCAATTGTTCATTGAACCCCCAGAATTGAATCAACTTCCTATACAATGATGAATTTGCAACTCAAATAATTATATTTCTATTTTATACTCATTAAATTACATCACAACATTTTTCATCTACGTAAACTTAATGTCGATGTTTTGCGGCCGGTGCCTGAGAGCCCAGAGTGGCTTGCTTGAAACAGCACCGAATGGAATGACGATGGAATGGTGGAGATGGAAAGCAGTGTTCATTTCCCGATGTGAACCCAGAAACAGGGCTGGGTATGGTAGTGGAACGGAGGAGGGGAATCGGTTTGCTAGTACGGATTTGGTTCACAATCCTGTGTGAACCAAGTTTGCACGAGTTCATCCGAGAGTAGCCGAACCTAGCCGAGGCAAGTGAAGCATTCGGTAAACCTCGGAATGAATCGTGAGTATTCGTGATACGGATACAGTGCCATCTTGAACTTGCTTATAACCAATAAATTTAAATTTGGTGGCAGTAAACAGTAAAAAAGCGGTAAACAAGAAGTAGCCTAAGCGTGACAGTTTTGAGGTTGTACGGTATGGTTACGGGTATACACTGTTTACAGTTGTGATAGATCTCACTGCATTTTTCGTTATATAAATTTGTTTTGCGTGTAGAAGAATATAGTAATTTCTAGTGTGTTTTGTGTATTCGTGAGTATTTCTAGTGTGTTCATTTTCTTTTAGTGAGAGTGTGAATATAATTTATTGTGTTACCGTAACAGCATTTTGATGAAGAAATATGAATAAGGTTCAGTATTTGTTAAATACAACAATATTAATATTGAGGGTAGGTGTAAAATAAAACATAATGGTGACCAACTCTCGAAGTAAAAATCAAACAAGAAAAATATGAACAGGACAAAAAATTTATATTTGTAGAAAATAAGCTCAACCTTTGGGGTGTAATTATTATCGATCACGTTTACACTTGATTATGCGCAATACTCTATATCCTATTGACCTTTCTCTCCAATAGATCATGAGGTTGAACCCCCAAGCTAGAAGATCACGAGCCGCTACTGCTTTCATACATGTCAGGTTTTAATTCGTAAGGTTCTAATTAGGTATTTTCTTCTCAAACACAGCTGTGTTTGGATTAATACAATAATATTCATGCTGGTATATTTGAATATAACAGCTGGTGTTAAATTGTAAGATGTTATTTCTTGATCAACAAAATTTTTAAGTTAATTAAAAATTGTGAATTATTTGAATAGTTTCTTTTTGATTATGTTAATTTTGGATGTTCAGAGAGATTATTTTCTTAAATTGAAAATTTGTTCCTTGTTTTGACACATGGTATATAAACTTCATCTCTTCTCTCCATTGATGAAATCATGTAATATTCATGGAAAAATAAAAAAAATTCTCCCTGAGTTTTAATTTATAACCTTAGTTCCTGTGAACTAACAGAAATGAATTGACCATATGATTTTGACTTGGAAAATTTTGAATCAAATCAATTCAAAACATATACTTTCTCCACTACATTTAATCAACTTTTATTTTTCAAATTATACTGTATTGTAAATATTTATAATTTTCTTTTTAGTATCAAGTTGTTTTTCATTAGAACTCTTTCCCCACACACAGACTTGTCTATGTGGGGAAAATTCACAAGTATTTATATTATTTATACATGTGTACTGTATTTGTAATGATTTCTGTGAATAAACTCAATTTGAATTTGAAACAGATAATAACGATATTAGGTTAAAATAAAAACAAAAAGGCAAGCGTTTGTGAAAGACTTTGTTTTTCCTGTTTCCCTAGCAACGAATTCGAATATGATGAAACCTATTCGTGTCGAGGGGGCGTTCTGTGCTATGCGGTTGCTATTCGGTACCGAATTCAAACCGAATCATCGTTTCACACTTATCGGAATTTGCCGAAAACGAAACGAACCGAACCGAAAGTGTGTGAAAGTAGCCTCTCGCTAGCAACGAATTTAAACCTGATGGAATTTATTAGAGTCAAGTGGGCGTTCGGTTCTAAGCGGTTTCTATTCGGTACCGAATTCAAACCGAATTACCGTTTCACACTTATCGGAATTTGCCGTAAACGAAACAAACCGAATGAGTGTGCTACTAGCCTAAGGCTCCCCGTTCGACCAATGCTAACAGTGGTTTTGAATAGACAAACAAGTCCGCTGAAGAGATTTAAACTGGACTCGTGCGTTTTTTATTAAAAAACGAAATTCACTTACTGTTGAGTTATTGAAAATTAACTTAAAATAATATACAAAGATTGTAAACAAGACGTGTCTTTATTTAGAACTGAAACAATTACAAATTGAGTTTGTTTATATTTTTTAAAACATATATTTCAGTAAACATTATGTCTAACTTCTATTAATCACTTACAAACTACAGTTTACAATAGTTGGCCTCCTCAACACCCCTTATAGCCAACCCTAACCACCTCTAGTAAATAACAATAGAAAAATTACTAAGTTATAATAAATTTAATTACAAACTAAAAGGAAAAAAGTTTACAACAGATTGAAAAAAATTAATAACAGGCGAATATTTTTATATCAATTTCCAAATGTGATTTCTGTAAAGATATATTTCCAATACAATTTTCAAAATAAATTTTAATTGAATCGTATAAGCTGAGCTTTGGCTTCAGTTGAAGTTACAATAAATTCACTTACAAACTAAGTTTACAATAGATGGCCTCCTCAAAACCCCTTATAGCCAACCCTAACCACCTCTAGTAAATAACAATAGAAAAATTACTTGAAGAAAATTAGAATAGAAAAGTTACAATAAATTTAATTAAAAACTAGAAGGAAGAAAGTTTACAACAGTTGGAGGGAACAAATTTGATTACAGGCAGAAATTTATATGAATTTCCAACTCACTTCTGCAAAGATTTAAAATTCAAAATCACTTCAAAAATGAATTCAATTAATTACCAACAATTAATAAAGTATTTAATTTGAAATACAGTAAAATTTTGAAACTAAAAATCAACCGCATTATCTTAAACTTGTTTTGAGTTTATTCAGGCAATAATAAGTTGATAATTTTATAAGCTGAACTTTGGCTTCAGTTAAAGATACAATAAATTCACTTACAAACTAAGTTTACAATAGATGGTAAACTCCTCAACACCCCTTATAGCCAACCCTAACCACCTCTACTAAATAACAATAGAAAAATTACCAAGGGCCGATTTCCGAGCTCGGGATTTAGCCAAGTTCTAGACTTTAAAGAGCTGGAGTCAGAAAATTGGCTTTCCGAAACGGGGCGTACTCGTAGTGTCGTAGTCCACGTTTAAATTAAATTTTTAAAAACTAGGAAATTGAACACAAAATAAAATGAAGAGAAAATAGTGTAAAGTTTCAGCTATTTTGATTTATTTGGGAATGTTTCATTTCGTCAAGGAAAAGCGTTTCCAATTATAGAAATGAGAAAATAAAGATTATCATAAAAACTACGACTATGCCCAGTTTTGGAAAGCCAATTTTCTGACTCCAGCTAGAACTTAGCTAAATCCTGAGCTCAGAAACCGGCCCCTTAAAGTTACAATAAATTCACTTACAAACTAAGTTTACAATAGATGGTCTCCTCAACACCCCTTATAGCCAACCCTAACCATCTCTAGTAAATTACAATAGAACAATTACTAAGCTACAATGAATTTAATTACAAACTAAAAGGAAAAAGTTAACAGTTGGATTTCACAAATTTAATAACAGGCAAATATTTAAATGAATTTCCAACTGTGACTTCTGCTATAACTTTGCAGACGTCACAGTTGGAAATTCATATGAATATTCCCCTCTTATTGAAGTTGTTCAATACAATATCCAAAATACATAATTATTTCAACTGAATGGCATGATCAAAATATAAAATAAATATTCTAATTTTAAAATTATTATTATTCAAAAAAGGAAAAATTAAAAAGAAACAATAATTGTGATGTAGTCCACCCACCATGAGCTGAGCGATGGCTTAACAAGTGATAATAAATATTACAAGTTAAGTATTAACAAGTTGATAAGTATGAACCTAATATCTTCAATGAATTTATTATCAAGTAATTAATTTTAGAGGCAATGAAGTTAGTAGATGATAGAATCAGTTAGGCTTTGACTTGTCAATTTGATGATATTATAGGATTCTATAATCACCTGCTCTAAAACATGGGTTTCCCATAGTTGAGTAGGTTAATTTCCGAAAAAATTCTATTTGTAGTAAATTTCATATATTGTATTTTTGAATAATTATTATGTACATTTTATTGATTAGATTGTTTATTTGTATATTAATGGAAATAAAATTTATTTGTATTGTATTGTATATAGGATTAAAATTTTTGACAACATGAGCTAAGCTATGGATTCACCAATTATTAGAGCATTGAGCTGTGGCTTGGCAATTGAAATTAGTATTATTTTATCGTTACAGGAATAAATTATAGTATGATTATAGAATCATTAAGGCGTTGGATTGTTGAATTGAAGTAATTAGTATTAATAATTTTGACAGCATGCGCTGAGCTATATGAATTGACAAATTAAAGAAATTGGTTGTAGTATTTTTTTATGAATTATGTAAAAATCAATATTGGAAGAATTATTCTTAATATTATCATATGAATAGTATGTTGATAGATATTCATTTATTTTAACCAGCCAGGGCTCAGCTTATAGTAGGGTACAAAGTTACAAATAATTCACTTACAAACTAAAAACTTGACAATGTTTACAATAGTTGGAGTTCTCAAATTTCTATATAGCCAATCCGTTCCATCACGAGTTAATTACAATGGACAAATGACTTAGTTGGAAAAAACTTACTTACAACTGGAAGGAACAAAATTTATAATATTTAAATTGAATAAATTTGATAACAGGCAAAAATGTATATGAATATTCAACTGGACTTCTGCAAAATTATATCTAATGAGGAAGCTACAAGTAAATCACAAGAAGCCATCAAGAAAATCGAGTAATGGACTAGAACCTGGCGGATTAAGTTGAATGAAAGCAAGTCACACATGTTGTCTTCACAAATAGGCATTATGTGTACATTCCAGTAAGATTGAACAATTTAGAAGTTCCGTTTGCAAATGAAGCTAAGTATCTTGGAATGACACACTAGATGCAAAACTATGATGGAAGTCACACGTCAAGAAAAAGAAAGTAGAATTGGATTTCAAATATTCAAATGGACTTCTGCAATATTATATCTTAAATACAATTTTCAAAATATAAAATTATTTCAATTAAAGAGAGTTATATATTTTTCAATTAATGCAATAATTGAATGAATAATCAACAGTGGAAAATGAAAAATAAACAATAAATTCTGATAAGAGTTCATCTGCCATGATCTGATCTATGGCTCAACAAATTGATAAAATTAGTATTTTCAATTTTAAATTATTTGAATGAAGTTATTCAATTTTAAGGAATTAATGTTATTATGTTTATAGAATCAGTAAGACTTTGGATTGTCAATTTGAAGGAATCAGTATAATTAATTTTGATACAAGCTGAGCTATGTCTTAACAAACAAAATGAATTAGTATTAATATTTTTCAATATTAATCATAAAGTAAAGAATATTACAGGAATGATTAATGCTAGTATGATTATAGAATCAGTAAAGATTTGGTTTATCAATTAGAGAAAAATAGTATTGATAATTTTGACAAGAAGCTTAACAAATTGAAAAAATAGTATTAACCTTTTTTTAATGGCTATTTTGAAGTAATTACTATCAGAGGAATTAATGTTAGAATAAGATTTTATGAATTAATGTATTAGAGGAATTTATGTTAAAATAATCATTATTATTACAGTATTATTTATTGTATAAGGCACTATAATCATAATATATATATATATATATATACAGTTTATATTAGCATTACATTATATATATATATATATATTATATATATATATAAATATATAAAATAGAATATATAATTCATTATGACATTGGAGGGAAAACTAGGCTGAGCCTGTACTATTTCTCTCCAAAAATTTTGATAGAATGTTAATGATGTCCAAAAGTTAAGGTTATTTAATCATCGAATCATCCCTTTGGCTTGTCAATTTTTGAGGAATTAATATAATTGATTTTGATATAAGCTGAGCTATGTCTTAACAAATTAAAGGAGTTATTATCTATATTTTTAATGAATTGAGAAGTAATCACTATTGAAGGAATTGATGTTAGAATGTTATATAATCAGTGAGGCTTTGACTTGTCATTTTGAAGAAATAAGAATTAATCATTCTGACAACATGAACTGAGCTTGGGAGAAATATTTTAAGAGAATTATGAAGTAATATTTTTTTAAAGAATTAAGAAATAATGATATTGGAGGAATCTATGTATGATGTACAGTATGATTATAGTAAGGCTTTGTTTAGTCATTTTGAAAAAATTAGAATCAATAATTTTGACAACTTGAGCTGACATATGACTTGATAACTTGAAGAAATATTATTATTGATATTTTTTTAATGAATTGTGAAGTAGACTAATATTAATAGTAGAGGTATATTATATTAATATTAAGTTGATTTAAATATAATTATAGAATCAGTACAGCTTTGGCTTATCAATTTGATGAAATAAGTATTAATCTATTTTTAATGAATTATGGAGTAATTAATATGGATAAAAATGTATGTTAGTATCAATGTGGTTAGTATTATTAAGCATGAGAGATTAAGATTAATCATCTAAACAAACTTTTAAATCCCAGAAAGATCTGGCAACACTTAACAGCTATAACTGGTCTGCATTCACTCACGTTTCAAAAAGAAACACTTCAAGCAATCAATTGGAGGATGAATAAATTATAGAACAGAACAAAATGAAAGATCATAATTCACTAATAAGCCACTAGTGAAATATTCAAATTCGACTGGAGTTATGTTGGTGAGGAGTTTGCAGAGTTTGGAGACAGATTACGCCATCTTGAACAGAATTTCTCCGAACTCCACAGAGAGATAATGAGGTTCAATGGAGATGCAACCGGTCACGTTCCTTTGAGGTTGAACTCACACTTACGCGACTCAGGTCGAGAAGAGACTCGACTCTAGTCGAGAGCATGTGTTTCCAAATGGTGACACTCAGACCAGTCGATTCTAGTCTACGCGACGTCACCATTTCAAAACACATGCTCTCGACTAGAGTCGAGTCTCTTCTCGACCTGAATCGCGTAAGTGTGAGTTGAGCCTAATTCAATAATAATAAAAATAATCACCGGCTATCCGATTAAAAAGTTAATTCTCGAAAAATCTGTAAATTACTTGAATACTATCAGAATAAATTGAACTACAGATTTGAAAGAATCAAAGTGAATTTTAAAATTAAAATTCAAACTAGGAATTAGATTTAAAAATTTAATGAGATTAAACTAGAGATTTAAAATAATCAAAGTAAATTTAAAAATAGAAATTCAAACTTGAAGATAAAAGAGAATTCTCCACCAACCTTAATAAAATTAATTCTCCACTAATAATAAAATTTAATAATAATATAATAATAATCACCGGCTATCCAATTGAAAGTTAATTCTCTAAAAAAAACAGTAAATTACTTGAATACTATCAGAATAAATTAAACTATAGATTTGAAAGGATCAATGTGAATTTCAAAATTGAAATTCAAACTAGGAATTGGATTTAAAAATTTAATGAGATTTAACTAAAGATTTAAAATAATCAATGTAAATTTGAAAATTTAAATTTTAAGCTTGAAGATAAAAGAGAATTCTCCACTAACCTTTGAACCATGAAGTAGCGAACCGGTAGCCAAAATTTCGTCTTGAACTTCATACTGTTGAAGCCTACATTAACTAGTTTATCACTCGATGTTATTGCACTACTTATTTCACTAAATCACTAAAATTCACTGATAAAATTCGCGATGTGAGAAAATGGTGACATTTGTAAAGCTTCTCTCTCTCTCTCTGTCTTATTCTCAGCCTTTTCCCACTGAGGTGGGGTCGGCGTTTCAGGTCATTAGCTTCCAGGAGTCTACTTCGATCATGAGCTCCATTTGGTGTTAGTCATAAAAGGCTTCACTCTATAGAAGGTATTTATAATCATCCTCTCCATCTATGAGAAAGAAGCTGAAACCTCCTTATCTGAAATAAAAATATCATTAGTTCAACTGAAAAAACACAATACTGTAACAATTTAATTGAACAAAGAAATATATAGTTTGAGTCAGTCGCTTCCAGGAGTCTCGATAATGGGCTTCGTTTGGTTTTAGTCCCAAAAGGCTTCACTCTATAGAAGGTATTATAATGATCTTCTAAATCTAGTTGAGCTCTAAATCTAAATCTAAACTCTGAGTTGAGCCATTATCTTGAAAAAATAGTAGTGATGATATAATATAAAATGACTATTAAAATTCAAACACGTTCTTATATCCATCCAAGACATACAAGTGGAAAGTAGATGCAGCAAATAATATATAATTTTAAATTCACACCAGGAAAGAGAAGTGGATCGCTCCATATTAAGATGAATATTGAAAGAGATGTTGTCAGTTCTACATTATTCTGTAGAACTGAAAACATCTCTTTAATTCACCTTGACTTATAATTTTGAATACAATAATACCTGGCAACACATTCAAGACCAATAATTGGATAGTATGCAACAAATAGCTTATGATTCCTACATGGGTTGCCAGAGTCATTAAAACATTATCCAGTCTCTTTGTTCAACAAATCACTATTTGATCTGCTTGCAAACCCCTTCTATTCTTTGGAGGAGTTTCTCACACATTCTTTTATCAATGAAGTGTTAAGTGCCGGTGCACAACAGCCGGTTAAATTTTAATCGTGATTAATCCACGAGAGCCAATCAGAGAAGCCGTGTTATCAAGAAGGCCATCTCTGATTGGTTCTCGTGAAATTAATCACGGTTAAAATTTGAATGACTGTTGTGCAACCGGGCCTTAGTGTTATGAATATTTTACTGGCGTTGCTGATGACTGTATGGTCCATAGCAAATGAATTAAATCTATCTATCTATTATATGCCTACAGCTCATTCAAGATTTATAATGAATATTATGCAATATACAACATATAATATTATTATAACACATGTTTTTCATCACATATCAAACATAAAAGTGAACATATAGTATGCAACAAATGGCCACAACACAACGTGTTCAAGATGCAACATAAATCATCCTAAACATGCACTCAAAACACATGAAGAGATAGAGCTGTAAAACTAAAACTGCAAATGCATTCATCTCTTATTATCATCCGCCTCATTACCCATGCACAAGCCTAGATCACTGGAAGCATGCACTCAAAAAAATGAAGAGATAAAACTAAAACTGTAGGTGCATTCATCTCTTATTATCATCCGCCTCATCAACCATGCACAAGCCTAGATCACTCGAAGCATGCACTCAATAAAAATGACGAGATAAAACTAAAACTGTAGGTGCATTCATCTCTTATTAATTATCATCCGCCTCATCAACCATGCACAAGCCTAGATCACTCGAAGCATGCACTCAGAAAACATGAAGAAATGAAACTGTAAAACTCAAACTGTAGGTGCATTCATATCTTATCATCCGCCTCATCAACCATGCACAAGCCTAGATCTCATGCGGGCATCACACTCAAATGAAAAATAAAAGTTGTGAGCATGTGCGCACTTTAAGTAGAGAAGCCGCAATGAATCTGAAACGTACTTGAGAAACATAAAAATTGAGAAAATTTATGTTGACAAAGAACTTGAGTTGTTCTAAATGCAACATGGGTCACTCAAAGCATGTACACAGTAAGCATGGAGGAGGAAAAGATGTGAGCGTTTAAAAAGATGAGCTAAGATGAAAAATATGAGCGTTTAAAAAGATGTACCTGAAACACTATGAAACTGAAACAAAAGGATTGAATACAATGTAGATAAAAAATACAAATTCAAGATATAAGATAATTACTCAAAGAATCCATTGTTATTGGATGTAAATCAAAAACACCATTTCACTCACAGAGTAAAATGTAAATTCAAAGACACCATTTTACTCACAGAGTAAAAATGAATGAATAGCTGCGACGATTGTGTTTATGTGTGAGAAGTGATGCTGTGATGAACCTGTAAACAAATTAGGAACAGGGCAATTTAATACAATGAATAATATTAGATACAATAATAAAAATTGTAACAAATTAAATACAATATTAATATTAGAAACTGATCACATGCACACAGTATATAGTTGTAAACATGTGAAAGAGAAGCCATGTGATGAACCTGGAACATACTCAAGAAACAGAACAATTATATTGAATACAATAATATAATATTGTTAAAAATATAATAATATTAATATTGTAATTATTTTCATGCACACAGAAAATATTTGTAAACATGTGTAAGGGAAGCCATGATGAACCTGAAACTTACTCAAGAAACAGACCATTAATACAATGTTGATAAATTATAAATTACAACTTTAACTTATCATTAAACTAAACTAAGGCACTTCCTGAACCAACAGGAGTACATGTTCCCCCCGCCAACTAGCAAAGGCTAGAGGCAACGCTTTCTCGTCCCCGCCAACTAGCAAGGCTAGAGGCTATCACCCGCCAACTAGCAAAGGCTAGAGGCTATCCCCCGCCAACTAGCAAAGGCTAGAGGCTATCACCCGCCAACTAGCAAAGGCTAGAGGCTATCCCCCCCAACTAGCAAAGGCTAGAGGCTGTCCCCCGCCAACTAGCAAGGCTAGAGGCTGTCCACCGCCAACTAGCAAAGGCTAGAGGCTGTCCCCCGCCAACTAGCAAAGGCTAGAGGCTATCCCCCGCCAACTAGCAAAGGCTAGAGGCTATCTCTCCGCCAACTAGCAAAGGCTATAGGCTATCCACGGCCAACTAGCAAAGGCTAGAGGCTATACTTTAATGATATAACTTCAGAATTATCAATGGTATATAGTCACTTATAAACTAATTTCATGCAAGTTAAGACTTAAATTAGGTTAGAAATCAGTTTAAACCCAAGGTTTTACAGGATTGCATTGATCTTCAGTTCCGCGCCAACTAGCAAAGGCTAGAGGCTATCCCCCGCCAACTAGCAAAGGCTAGAGGCTATACATTTTCTTCCCCGCCAACTAGCAAAGGCTAGAGGCTATACATTTTCTTCCCCGCCAACTAGCAAGGCTAGAGGCTATCCCCCGCCAACTAGCAAAGGCTAGAGGCTATACATTTTCTTCCCCGCCAACTAGCAAAGGCTAGAGGCTATCCCCCCCAACTAGCAAAGGCTAGAGGCTATAATTTTTCTTCCCCGCCAACTAGCAAAGGCTAGAGGCTTTACTTTACTAATATCACTCCAATCTTAAAACTAAACTTAGATTTCTAATTTCTTAATTCTAATGACTTATCACTAAACTAAACTAATGCACTACCTGACCACCAGGAGTGGATGATCCCCCCGCCAACTAGCAAAGGCTAGAGGCTATACTTCTCGTCCCCCGCCAACTAGCAAAGGCTAGAGGCTGTCCCCCGCCAACTAGCAAAGGCTAGAGGCTATCCCCCGCCAACTAGCAAAGGCTAGAGGCTATACTTTCTCGTCCGCCGCCAACTAGCAAAGGCTAGAGTCTATCCCCCGCCAGCTAGCAAAGGCTAGAGGCTTTCCCCCGCCAACTAGCACAGGCTAGAGGCTATACTTCACTTTTACTTCAGCCTTAATCTAATCTTAATCCAGCATTAATCTAATATTTACATCGCCAGTGTCATAGAACAAGTCAGACCAGGCCACAGTGTAACAGTACCCCACCTGCCCATCAAATTAGTGCTGTACTGAGCCCGCAACCATCATGAAAAAGCTGTAAGACCACCACAAAGGGCACTGATCAGAAATGAAATACTCGACTGACAACTGCAAATATCCTACGGGGATCCTAACAACTCAACCCCTATTTATAGTGATTGTCTTACACCACAGCCATCCACAAACCACAATCAAACAGTAGCACATGTTCGTCCAGTTGTTGGCACGCGGAAATGCGATCTGCAGGTCAGTTGACTCTAACTTGAAAGCATCCATTGGACTCAGAACCAACCGGATAGAACTTGGCACTGCCGAGAGGGTTGGGATGAACTATGTTATAATACTAACCGCCACAAACATCCCATCCCTAAATGTCTGTGTTATGGGAAAGTGTTAAGAAGTTCTAGCCTGTCTTAAAATAATATAAATACCAGATACCTCATACCAAATTCACCGGTCCATATCTTCATTACGGTAGTGGCGCTGCTCTCCATTGATAACTGATGTATGTCTTTCCATAAACGTTTCTTTACGTTCATATAGTCCTGTTGGAATAAACAAAACCTAGGTTAATAATCATGATTTACAAATAGTATCAGAATAAATTAAATATAGATTTGAAAGGATCAATGTGAATTTCAAAATTGAAATTCAAACTAGGAATTGATTTAAAAATTTAATGAGATTTAACTAAAGATTTAAAATAATCATGTAAATTTGAAAATTTAAATTTTAAGCTTGAAGATAAAAGAGAATTCTCCACTAACCTTTGAACCATGAAGTAGCGAACCGGTAGCCAAAATTTCGTCTTGAACTCATACTGTTGAAGCCTACATTCCTTACTACATTAACTAGTTTATCACTCGATGTTATTGCACTACTTATTTCACTAAATCACTAAAATTCACTGATAAAATTCGCGATGTGAGAAAATGGTGACATTTGTAAAGCTTCTCTCTTTCTCTCTCTGTCTTATTCTCAGCCTTTTCCCACTGAGGTGGGGTCGGCGTTTCAGGTCATTAGCTTCCAGGAGTCTACTTCGATCATGAGCTCCATTTGGTGTTAGTCATAAAAGGCTTCACTCTATAGAAGGTATTTATAATCATCCTCTCCATCTATGAGAAAGAAGCTGAAACCTCCTTATCTGAAATAAAAATATCATTAGTTCAACTGAAAAAACACAATACTGTAACAATTTAATGAACAAAGAAATATATAGTTTGAGATCAGTCGCTTCCAGGAGTCTCGATAATGGGCTTCGTTTGGTTTTAGTCCCAAAAGGCTTCACTCTATAGAAGGTATTATAATGATCTTCTAAATCTAAGAGAAGGAGGCTGAAATCTCATATCTGAAACAATAAATTTGACAACGTATATCAACTATATACATCTCTACTTAATTACAATAGACAATGATATTAGCAATAAAAATGAAACATGTATAATACATCATCAACCATAGATCACTCACTATGTCCCGAGAGAACCAGGGAGGGTATTTGAGTGCTTGTATTGAACTGACCACA
>NC_052511.1:2872335-2908684 GCF_014356525.2 Nilaparvata lugens
TTTGAGAGTAGAATATAAAAGTAGAAGGTGTGGAAGATGGAGAAGAAAGGAGAAAGAGAAGGAGATATGAAACGAAATTGGAATAGAATACATTTAATCAGAATTACACAACTTACAGGAAAGTACAACAGGCTCACGCCCAATACAAAACGGTTCCAATTCTAATTTTTACAACAGTCCAAACTCTAGTCTAGGTTATGAGTCACTTCAACATTCTTCAATTCCACTCAATTTACAATTCAAAACACACAAAAATCATTCTCAAATTGAAAAAATACTTCTAAATTAAATCAAATCAATTACATATATTCAGAAAACTCCAATCTTTGAAAAAAACTATAAAATTTTGAGACCGAAAATATATGATGAAAAGGTTAAGAGAGGGTAAGACGGCACAATATGAGAGACTACCAGGGTCACATAGTTTCATGGAAAAAATACTTTGTGCCGGTTGCACAAAAGCCGATTGAATTTTAACCGTGATTAATTCCATGAGAACCAATCAGAGAAGCCGTCTTTTCAAAAAAGCCTTCTCTGATTGGTTCTCGTAAAATTGATCACGGTTAAAATTTAACTGGCTTTTGTGCAACCTGGTCTTTGACTGTCGGCTTCAGTTTGGAAGTTGAAACATTAATTACCTATACTATGGGATGATGATATCTTCTTGTGCTATCATTCCTCCATGTATAAGAGTATAAAATGTACTTTTCCTACAGTTACGTTGAAAAGTGGCCATTGCTGCACTGATTACAGAACGCAAAGAATCACTTTTCCGCTCTAGTGCGGGAAAAATTTTTCTGCACTCCAGATTTGCAACATGGCAACGCAAAATACTTAGTAGGTTATATGGAGCAACAGTGCAGCAAAATCAAAATGAAGTTGGTAACAGTGACTGCTGTGGCTGCTATAGTGAGCAGAGGTGCAACCAAGCACAACGCGCTATTATTACATTATATTTATAACCAAGGACAACGAGGACTTTAAGATTTTAGGATTAAGGTTTTGATCATAATAAATTACACAGAAAAACATTTGATGCATTTCAGGCAATTTTACCCATAATTACCCACTTTTCATATTCAATGGTAACTGTAGAAAAACTTAATGTGAAATACGTGCGCAAAGTTCCTCTGCTGCACTCAAGAAACCATTCCGCCCTCGCCTACGGCTCGGGCGTAAACGTTTCTTTCGGTGCAGCAAACTGTCACTTTGCGCACTAGTTGCACAATAACTATTTCCTACAGTTACCTTGAAAAGTGACGATTCCTGCACTGATTACAGAACGCAAAGATTCCTTTTTCCGCTCTAGTGCGGGAAAAATCTTTTCTGCACTCCAGATTAGTGCACGAAAACAAAAATTAAGTTGGTAACAATGACTGTGGTTAGATTTAGATGAGAATTCATTTCAATGGCTACCCTAAATTTATGATAACCAATCTAGAAATCCAAAACAAGAATAATGTTCATCTAAATCATAATTAAATAATCATCATTTACGATTCTCATCATTTAATAAAAATAATAGTTCTTTTCTATTGATAATAATTATTATTATTTCAACTGCAAGAAATGAGAAAAGTAGCAAATATACATTATAAAATTCGAATTTTGAGGTTAAATGATATCGTTCGATATTCATATAAATAGAAATAATAAAAACATAACAATACTACAATAAATATTCACTGTTGTCTATGTTATTTTTATAAATATTTCTCAGTTTACATTGAGCATTTTTCTCGGTAATTTGAGCAAAAGTCTAAATTTCTGAATCGTGTTTCAGTAATTTTTAGCTGGATGAAAAAACTTAGGTACGATTCTTCCCGCTAGGTCGCGCGCTTGTCTGTTCAGCCATCTTGTTGTGTTCAGACATTTTGCAGCTCGGTTCAGCCAACAAGCTGCTGGCGGTATGTTGAATGTGAATTTTTTGTTCTATCTGTATTTTTTCTGATTCTTGAATGAATTGTGATTTGAAATGTCTTCAAACAAAGCTGTTCTACGATCCCAAACCGGCAAGGCGAAAGATAAGGGTGGTGATGACGTCTCTATCTCCCAAACAGCTGAGTCTCTGTCGTCTGCAGCCGAGCCAATCTCACCGGCATGCGAATCCGAATCTTTGACTGCTACTAATCAGATAGCACCTGTTACTGTTGCTGCCGTTGTGTCGTTATTGATGGAAGATAAACTATTCTTAGACAAACTTGCAACAAGTATTAGTGATAGTGTGTCTAGTATTATTGGAGCAACACTCGAGGCCTCATTACGTCCGTTAAAAGATGAAATTAAAGAACTGAAAGAAGAACTCGCGGAATTAAAGTCCTACTGCTCTAATGAACTTGATGATATTCAACAGTATCAAAGGCGAAATAATGTCATCATTACCGGAATTCCGGAGGTTGCTGGTGAAGACACAGACGATAAGGTGTTACATCTATTCAACACACAACTTAAACTTAATATGTCAAAAGCATGTATTGACAGATCGCATAGAGTGGGTCGGAGGATTTTGGGTAAATCTGAAAAGACTCGGCCTATTATTGTGAAATTTGTAAGCTATCGTGACCGTCGGACTGTGTTGAATGAAAAACGTATGCTGAAGGGTTCGGGAATTGTAATGCGCGAACACTTGACAACTAGACGAGTAGCTGTTTTCAACGAGGTTTCACGTGTTCATGGACAGAAAAATGTTTGGACTAGAGATGGGAAAATATTTTATAGGAACGCGGAGGATCGTGTGATGACTGTTGTATTGAGAGAACAAGCTTCTCGTGGAAATCAAGTGCCTTATCACTTGACAAACACAAATCAACCTGCAACGTGAGCATTGAACAAAACTTACTTGAACCACAATATTTATAATAATTCTATTAAGTTTCTAATACAAATTGCATGAAGTGTATTATCATTTATTTTTATAATCAGTTGGAACTTTAGAAAGCAGTAACGTGATCAATTGATGTATAATACATGATATGGAGGTATCAATATGTGTTACTAATAGAAAAAACATTTTCCTTTTCTGAAAGTTGGGAAGTTCATTCCTTAACTTTCAGATGTATTATTTTAGGTAATTTTGATAGTCAGTGGTATCTGAATCATCATAGCCTGCTCCTTTCTCTCTTTCTCTCCCTCACTTTTTTTGCAAAGGCTACCTTACTTATTTTTCATATCGTATTTTATTTGATTATTATATTATTTTTCTTCATTTCTTCTTAATATTTCATTAATACTCCAAATAGTTATTGAGAAGAATTTAATTTGATTCATCATATTTTACTCTTGAAAGTGTTTACTTGTTATTTATCGTACTCAATCGTTCAAGTCTCTTGACTTGAAGAAATAAATTGTAATTTGCAACTTTAAAGATATACTATTGCATGACTGAGTTCAGATATCATTGATTGTGAAGCATGTGTCTTATGTAACTAATGCGGTTGAATTATGAAACATTATGATATTAATTCAGTTCTATTTTAATTTATTTCTTGTTTTATTTCTGTTTATACAAGTTCGTTGGTTTCTAGTGAGTGGAAAATGAAATGGTACTTATTAAATGTATTAAAGATGATACCATTTGTAAATTTGTAAGCTTAGAATTTGAATTATTATGGAACTGTCCGATAACATTTATCTTGAATTTAGAATTTTTCCTTATCTCTCTATCTGTTCATAACTGAAACACCATTATTCTATATCGATGATAATTTTCTTGTTACTGAGTCCTCATGACATTATTTGTGCGATTGTCTTCGAATAGAATCAGGAATCTTTTTAATTTTATTTTGTATAATATCATTTTGCAAGTTTATTGTACATAATTATTGAGTGTGATTGTAACGATGGATGTGTGTGAAATTCAAAGAAGACTCAACGATTATCCTAATTCATTAAGGCTGTGTCATATCAATGCCGAGTCCCTTCCAGGTCACTTTGATGATTTCAAGGAAATGTTTTTATCATTGAGTTTTGATGTAATTGGTATTAGCGAGTCTTGGTTGAAGCCTTCTTTGCCTGATTCAATCTTCGAATTGTCTGATTACAAATTATTCCGTAATGATAGGCTAGGGAAGGGTGGAGGGGGTGTCGCTGTATACATACGATCTTTGCTTTCACCGAAACTGTTGCATTCTTCTCCGCAACCCTATTCCAAGTCACCAGAATTTCTCTTCATTGAGATCTCGTCGGATGATTGTAAGATTCTCATTGGTGTAGTATATCGTCCTCCTAAGGCGGGAAGGCTGTCTCTTTTTGAGAATGCCTTACTGAATTATATGCACTTATATCAGCATATAATATTGCTTGGTGATTTCAATTGTGATTTATTGAAAGATGGCTTCGAAAAGAATCAACTTATGACTTTGATTAACTCTTTGGATCTTAAGGTTATAAATTCATCAACTCCAACTTATCTTCTTCCCAATTCTAAAACACTTTTGGATCTGGTACTTGTTAGTGAACCTAATTTTGTTTCTCATTATGGTCAGTTTCCTGCACCTTGCTTTTCTCATCACGACTTGATTTTTGTAATTTATGACCTATCGGTACAATCAACTGCTGGGGAACATTTCACATACAGGAATTTCAGGAACTTTGATATTGAAAGGGTATTGAATGAGGCAATTGATATGCCTTGGCATCAAATTGGTCTTTTAAATGATATAAATGATAAAGTATCACTATTTAATCAAATGATTGTGGATGTTTTCGATAAGCATGCACCAATCCATGTTGCTCATACTAAACATAAACCAGTGCCATGGATTACTAGGGAGATTCTACAAGCAAGGCGTGAAAGGGATAGGGCAAAAAGGAAGTTCAAAAGGTCTAATAGTGAGGCTGATTTCAACAGTTTCAAAGCATTGCGAAATAGAGTTAAATCTTTATGCCGTAATGCAAAATTACGATTCTACCACAATACATTCAATTGTAATAAGTCTACTTCTTTTCTATGGGATAATGTCCGTCGTCTGGGTGCTCATCGGAATAAGAAGCAAAATATTAGCATTGATCTCCCACTAGATGAATTAAATGATTATTTTGTTGAACCCATCAACCCAACTACCCCTATTAATAATGAGGAGATATCACAAAACCAATTAATCAACCAGTTTCTTCATGTCCTTCCAGATGAACCATTCTTTTTCTCATATGTTTACCCGGCAGAAGTATCTCATATTATCCTCAACGCAAATAAAAACGCTAAAGGGGTGGATGGTATTCCAATTCTTTTCTACAAAAAGCTACTTCCCATTCTGCTTCCCACAATCACCCACATCTTTAACTTTTCTCTGCAGTCAAGTGTTTTTCCTGACTTATGGAAGTGTTCATTGATTAAACCTATCCCTAAAACTAAAAATGCATCAGCTCCCAATGATTTCCGCCCAATCAATATTCTCTGTTCGATATCCAAAGCACATGAGAAGATAGTTCATAGGCAGGTGGTTGAATATCTGTCTCGTTTCAATTTCTTCGCCAAGTTTCAATCTGGATTCAGACCTCATCATAGTACAAGCACTGCTCTGATTAAGATAACTGATGATATTCGGGCTGCACTGGACAAGAGGTTGACTGCTGGTACTCTTTTGGTACAGTTTGATTTCAGCAAAGCTTTCGATAATGTGAATCATCTCATACTGTTGGGAAAGTTGAAAAATCAATGCAATTTTTCTCTCTCCACATTGGCATGGTTCAAATCTTACCTGGTGGGTCGATCTCAGGCTGTGGTGGGGACAGCTGGTGACGTCTCCTCTTGGCGTATTATCAATCAAGGAGTCCCACAAGGCTCGGTGTTAGGTCCTCTTCTATTTTCAATTTATATTAATAATGCTCCAATGATTCTCAACAATACCTCTTATCATCTATTTGCTGACGACCTGATAATTTATTCACATTTTCAAAAATCGCAGTTCACACATGTCATTGATCAAGTGAACAACGATATAGCATTGCTTGTTGAGTGGACTTCTGCTCATAGGTTGACGCTTAACCCTTCAAAAACCCGAAGTATTGTCATTGGACATCCTGGGCTGTTGAACCAATTGGACGTCACTAGTGCACCTCCAGTGACCATAAATGATACTAATATTCCTTACTGTTCCAGTGTCAGAGTACTTGGCTTATTAATTGATTGTTCATTGAGCTGGCGAGAACAAGTTACTCATGTTTGTAATAAGGTTTTTGGAGGAATGCATCAACTTAAAAGGATAAGAAGATTTCTGCCCAGAGCTGTTCGCACTACCCTTGTCATGTCCTTGATAATGCCATTCTTTGATTATTGCTGCATCCCTTATAACGACATAACAAATGAGTTGAATGGTCGGCTCCAACGCTCATTGAACTATGCAGTCAGGTTTATATTTGATGCAAGGCGTTTCTCGCGAATCACTCCATTCTTCATGGAATTGGGTTGGCTCAAATTGGATAAGCGTAGACAGTATTTTCTTCTTTGTCAAGTATATAAAATTCTGGTCATGAGGGAGGGCCCTACTTATCTAGCAGATGATTTCATCCGTCTTGTTGATGTCAATCCAGATCGCAACACGAGATCCCATTTGTATACCTTGCAGATTCCAATTCATCGCACTGCAAGATACAATTCTTCGTTTGTGGTCACTGCTGCAAGACTTTGGAATGCTATTCCTGAACATGTCATTTTTTCTGCTTCACTAAGCGTTTTCAAGAGGAGACTTTTCAAATTACTTTTGGAGGGCAACGAGTAGTTTTTTCTTTTTTTTTCTCTCTACAGTATTTTATTTCAATTTTTTTTTTGAGTTGGGTTTTCTTTGAGCGCGCGCGCGCGCGTATGTGTGTGTGTATGTGTGTATATCTGTTAAGAAAATTTAATTTGAGTTATTTCATTTACTTTGTATTGATAGAATTTCATGTGTATTCCTCATTTCTATTCTGTAAACAAATAGGTTCTACTCTTTGTTTCTAAAAGTTATGTACTCTCATCTACATTTTCTGTTCTGAATATGTTAATTGTTCATTTTTTCCATTATAATGTAGTGCTAGTATGCAATGGGTCTTGCAAGACCTGGCAATACATTGTCATTTGTGATAAAGAATCAATAAAGAATCAATAAAGAATCAATAAAGAATCAATAAAGAATCAATAAAGAATCAATAAAGAATCAATAAAGAATCAATAAAGAATCAATAAAGAATCAATAAAGAATCAATAAAGAATCAATAAAGAATCAATAAAGAATCAATAAAGAATCAATAAAGAATCAATAAAGAATCAATAAAGAATCAATAAAGAATCAATAAAGAATCAATAAAGAATCAATAAAGAATCAATAAAGAATCAATAAAGAATCAATAAAGAATCAATAAAGAATCAATAAAGAATCAATAAAGAATCAATAAAGAATCAATAAAGAATCAATAAAGAATCAATAAAGAATCAATAAAGAATCAATAAAGAATCAATAAAGAATCAATAAAGAATCAATAAAGAATCAATAAAGAATCAATAAAGAATCAATAAAGAATCAATAAAGAATCAATAAAGAATCAATAAAGAATCAATAAAGAATCAATAAAGAATCAATAAAGAATCAATAAAGAATCAATAAAGAATCAATAAAGAATCAATAAAGAATCAATAAAGAATCAATAAAGAATCAATAAAGAATCAATAAAGAATCAATAAAGAATCAATAAAGAATCAATAAAGAATCAATAAAGAATCAATAAAGAATCAATAAAGAATCAATAAAGAATCAATAAAGAATCAATAAAGAATCAATAAAGAATCAATAAAGATTATATATATATATATATATATATATTATATATATATATATATATATATATATAGAGCAACAAGTAAAAGAGTAAAAATAAGAACAAATATGTATATATATATATATATATATATATATATTAAAAAATATCACAGATCAGCTCACTTATTAGGTTATTGCTTTTAGCATGAAAAATTACCATGTGCTTCTTAAATCATCAATCATATGCATTTAGATTATGCAGCTCAGTTATCGACTTGCTGTTGCTTGTCGATTGAAATCTCATCTACCTTCTTTCCAAATTGATATAAATAATTAATTAATAGAATATAAATCTCAAATATATTTATATATATATCTTAGGGCCAAAGGTTTGGCCTCTGATGGAAATTAGATGAATCAATTTATCCAGTGAACATGAGCTTCATTTATATCTTTATAATTTACTAATAAAATTAATGATCGAGTGAGCATATTACAACATTGAATATTCATTTCATCTGTGTATACTTAGACATGTAAGTCTGATATAGTTCTTAATTAGAAAAATCGGTTTTTGTATGTCTCAAGACTTGCGCAAGTTTGATATTAATTTCAATATTTATATAACCTTTCAACGAGCTAGCTTTTTTTAAATCTTGTTTCACTTGAAGCACTGAGGGCGCCCCAGATATTTCTCGTTAATTATCACTCACGTGCTGAAATTAACAAGATGATGATGGCTAACCGAATTTCCCGTCGTCTTGGGTTTTCTGGTGGCCGAAATTGTCTTCTCCAAGGGAATAAATAAATATCTGAATGACTTACGCCTTAATATGGCATCACCAAGTCGTATGAAAATTAATTGTCTAATAATTTAGACTTAAATCTTTCGAATGTACAATTTAACAAAAAAGGGACTTGTGCTCTATAAAATTAGTGGCGTTCCATTGTGGCATCTGGCAAGCAAGTGGGCTCTGATCTATGCCTATTCTTTACAATCATACTTCTGTCTTCTAAATTTGCATATTATTTAAATATTCAACTACTACACCATTGTATAATCAAATAGTCCGTGCCAATCTGCTAGGCTATTACCTATATCTTATGTATTACATTTTATAATTACTCAGACTGCATTCGATATATGAACCGAGTAGTGATAACTTATAAATTCTTATCATTTATATAAATTCGGAGTGTTATTTTTGAATCGACTCGTTATTACCGCCAATCAGCCACTGCAATTTGATTGGCTCATCTAAAAATTACAAATGTATCCATGCGCCTGGTAGAATATACATACTTCCTTAATATTTTTATTTATTTTATGTATTTTGTACAACATGCTCATTTTATACAATAAATTTTTATAAGTTTATTAAGTTGTTTTTCCATTTACAATAACATGCCATGTGGTTACCAAATCCTCTAGTTGAATGCTATTTGTTTACAACAAAAGTTTGCCAAAGGTGTCTGGCTAAATTTCAAATTATAAGGCTTGATCGATTATTTAGGTTGCCGACCAGTAAGTATTATAGCCTAACCTCAAAATTTAATTATTTTATATATTTATATATTTTATTTCATTCTTTTACTTGTATTTCACTAATATAATAATACAGCTGTTGTAGCTATGGTGAAAGTGATATTTTCGAGCTCAAAATTTAAGTGATTTTTTTCTATATTTTGTGAATATTTGAAGTTTGGTTTTTGTTTTAACGGAAGTTTCATTATCAATCTATCTAAATTTGAAATTATATTACAAATCACTTTTTCATATCATATACAGTTCAATAATTATTTTCTTAGTCTATATCATGTAAATTCATCTATAATTTTGCTGTATTGTAAGCTATTTTATATAAGTGTATAAGCCAGTATATATTGTAATCTACATAAATAAAGTACTCAATCAATCAATCAATCAATCCACTGCCATTATAACGTGGACCTCACCATAGAATTATATACTATGTTAATGATGATAATTATTATCATGTCGATTAATTTCTTGCCGGATAATATTTCTTGTGAGATCAGTGGATTGAATGCAATAGTTCAACAGCTGCGGCATAATTTTTTCTCACTCCCACACACGCACTCGCTCACTCACTTCCATTATCGATAGACGACGAAACTTCAGCTGTTTTTCCAATGATGAATTATTATCCTTTCAATATCCTCAGTGAGTTATCCCAGGGTTGAGTCCTAGTGCAATCGAATCTACATATCGTAAACCTACTTTGTTCCAAATTTCGTGAGAATCGTTAGAGCCGTTTTCGAGATCCGGTGGCATTCATTAACCAGGAATTGCTTGCTTAATATTATAGGATAGTGGTAATGTTATAATGTTACTATTATGTTAAATAGCAGTATTAGATTAACGTTGATGTTGTTATCATTGTCTGTCATCCGACAAAGCAGGTAGCGCTGTCCTTCTCTGTAAGAATAGAATAGAATAGAATAGAATTTATTGGTCATTCAATATTCACAAGAAATACATTGACTTTGTCAGATTACATTTTGAAATCAAAATTCATACATAAAAATTTAATACATAAATTCATAAATCACTATTACTACAGGAACTGCACCCAGTTAATCAAAAAGAAATCATTCACAGTATACAAACATTCTTTAATCAACACATATTTTATTTTATTTTTAAATTGTGCATATGTGAGTAACTTAAACTTGTCAGGTGTGGAGTTGTATAGCTTTATTGACATGAAATGCCAGTTTCTCTGCGATTTGGTATGGCTGTATTGAGGAATTCTAAGTCTATGTCTATTTCGTGTATTTAAGTTATGGTGATTATTATTTGAGTCATATTTTACCAAATTTTTTTGTACATAACAAAGAATATTAAAGACATACAGAGATGGCAATGTCAGTAAGCCTAGTTCAATAAAATGCGGTTTACAATGAGCATTGAGAGGCAAATTACAAATGATCCTAATAGCTTTTTTTTGAAGGACAAAGATTGAATTAGCTCTTACACTATTAGCCCAAAGCATTATTCCGTAAGATAGGAGACTTTGTATGTGTGCGTAATATATTTATCAGCACAGGCCTATCAACCGTTACAGATAGTCTACGAAGCATATAAAGGCCTTTAGCAAGTTTACTAGACAAGAAATCAATGTGTGCCTCCCATGATAGACAAGAATCAACCATAACACCAAGAAACTTGATAGGCGTCGTGTCCTTCTCCTTTCTAAAATTAAAAATTATATCCGAGGTTTTATCATTATTAAGAGACAGATTATTAGCTGCACACCAGTCCTTTAGAATACAATAACTGTGATTCCGTTCTCTTTCAAGATCATCTTTGGATGGACAATTTATTTTCCATCTTTCCATTATTTTCCAATTAACGTTGCTAGATCATTCTCCAACAATATATCTCAATATTATGAAATTCATCATTCAATCATTGGAAATGTATTTTCAATATTAGAATACAACTGCTATCTTATACAATATTAGATTACAACTCTGACGATTAGAATACAGTTGATAATTTTAAACAAGAATGTACAGTTAATATTGCATCAGATATACCAGTACCAGCTATCCTTTATAGAGGGCAGTGGCAAGGCAGACAATCGTCAACGCTGTTCTCCCACCTTCTCCACTGCCATCATATCGTGGACCCCATCATTTATAATTGTGTGTAATGTAATTCTCGCTCCAATCTCCAGAGTATAATCCACAGGTGAATTAATTGAATGTAAGTTGATTAGCCTATGTGTCAACACTGTGCTAAACATGGGCTGGAGCTACAACGCTTGAATCACTGGATTAAATGACATAGTTTCTACTCTCTGAAAAGGATAGAAATATTAGCCCTTCAACCAACAAACGAACTGTGAAAGTGCGAAAGAGAGGGAGTGAATTAGATCAGATTAGATGAAAGTTCTGTACTCATGTATGTTACAATATTACTGGCTTATACACTAATTTACATTAAATGTCGGTAATGCTAATTATTCAACAAATTTTAAAAAGTATGAGAAATCAATCAATGAGAATAACTCAATTGAATGAAATTAGAATAGCTATAATATAATAATTATTGTGACGTAACTTCATAAATCGGCGGTGTTTCAACAAATAATATTGTCGATTCTCTGATAATGATATAAGTTAGTATCCTTCCCATCAACACACGACCGGGGGTAGTGAATGAGAGATAGAGAGAGAGAGAGAGAGAGAGAGAGAGAGAGAGAGAGAGAGAGAAAGAGAGAGAGTGAGAGAGAGAATGAACTGTGTTAGCTGACGTGGCAATCCGTGTATACTTACGCAAATTCAGCTTTATTTTCTTGGCGTCATTTTTTTGCTAGTTTTGTTTCTCCACGATTATTATTGCCACGATTCTCTCCTGACACGCGAGGAGAAAAAGAAAGAGGGAGAAAAAGAAAGAGCGAGTGAGAGGGTGTTGTTAGGGGGAGGAGGAATTTTCGTGACAGCAGAGCGTTTTGCGACAAAAAAATTGCGGTAGAAGTTGGAGAAGAAGAAGAAGAAGAAGAAGAAGAAGAAGAAGAAGAAGAAGAAGAAGAAGAAGAAGAAGAAGAAGAAGAAGGAGAAAGAGGAAGAGAAAGAAGAGGAGGAAGAAGAAGAGGAAGCAGAAGAACGAGAAGGTGGAGTAGAAAAAATTATTATTCGTCAGCAAGTCAGTAAGAAGACAAGTAAAATGAGAAGAAGAAGAAGGGAGAGGAGAAGAGGGTAGAAGATTGTAAAGGAGAATAAGAAGAAGAGGAAGAAGGTGGAGGAGAAGAAGAATAAGAAGAAGAAAAAAGAAGAAGAAGAGGAGAAAAATAACGTTGACGAGGTTGGGTAGAAGATGATTATTCATAAGCAAGTTGGGAAGAAGACGACATCCAGAATGAGAGGAAAAACAGGAGAGGAGGAAAGATTAAAGGGGAAGGAGATGAAGAAGAAGAGAATGGAGAAGAACGAGAAGGTGAAGATGAATATGAAGATGATTATTCATCAGCGAGCCAAGAACAAGACGACAAGTACAATGAAAAAGAGAAAAGGAAGAGAAGAAAAAAGTGAAGGAGAAGAAAAAGAAGGGAGTCCAAGAAAAAGCAGGAGGAAGAAGCAGGGAAGATCGGAAGGATTGGAAGAAGAAAAACAGAAGAAAACTGTAAATAAGTTCCATATTGAGAGAGCGCATACAAGAAAAATGGACGAAGTAAGCTTGATATGAGTAAGATATGCGTTTGATTTGCATGTTGGCGTGTCAAAAACTTAGAAGAGTAACAGAAAATAGAGAGAAAGAGAGAGAGAGAGAGAGAGAGAGAGAGAGAGAGAGAGAGAGAGAGCGAGAGAGAGAGAGAGAATAAATGAAGGAAGAAAGCATGAATACAAAATAAATGTCAGTTGAAAAGTAGAGAGTTGCCTGTAAGAATATTCAACACACACATTTCGCAGCAACTTCTGGTGTGGCTGAAAAATATTTTGCAAAATATTCGGAAAAGAATATGGCTTACAATTCTCTACCAACCCCCTGCCACCCCTTGACACAAACTCTTGCAATAAATCTGGCTCAGAAAAATATTGGCGAATCAGCACAAATATGGTGATAGATTGAGAGACATCGATACCTTCCATTTTTCGATACAGACTTGAACGTGATTTCATTTAATATATTCGGTTACAGGGAAGAGCATTCACTTGCGAATTACTAATTTTAGAATACATTAACTCGAGCTTCATTAGCTGAAACAAACTAGAGTGAGGTCCACGTTATAATAGCAGTGGAGAAAGATAGCAGAACAACGTTGACGATCCTCTGTCTTGTCAATGCCTTCTATAGACGGTAGCTGATACAGGTTTATTGATGTAAAATCAACTGTTCATTCTTATTTAAAATAGTCAATTATATTTTGTTAAGCAAGAAATTATAATTATTGTTCAATGATTTCATAATGAATTTCATAATCAAGTTTGAATATTTTGTTAATTAATTATATTTCTGCATTGTTAAAACACAATCTGGCAACAGAGCAAAGCGAATGACTTGTGAATTACTACTTTAAGGCTACAGCGAGGTCCACGTTATAATAGCAGTGGAGAAAGATAGCAGAACAACGTTGCCGATCCTCTGTCTTGTCAATGCCTTCTATAGACGGTAGCTGATACAGGTTTATTGATGTAAAATCAACTGTTCATTCTCGTTCAAAATAATCAATTATATTTCATTAAGCGAGAAATTATATTGTTCAATGATTTCATAATCAAGATGAAAAATTTTGTCAATTAATCATCAATTCTACATTGTTAGAAGACGATCTGGCAACAGAGCAAAGCGAGAAAGAGATAGCGTTATCCTCTGTGTTGAATGATAGACAAGGATAGCAATATCATTGCTAATCAAACACTGACATTATAACGTGGACCTCACTATAGTTTGTTTCAGCTTATAAAGCTCGAGCTAATGTATTCGAATCCGTTCATTTGATAATTTAGCTCATTGCTGTGTAGGCTTACAATGTCTAGCCTAGGCTTAAGCTCCACAAAGCCTAGGCTCACTCCAATATGCCTAGAACTAGGCTTTGGACCAGCTCCTTTGATGATGGAGAGTTTGAATGGACTCTACAAGAGGGTCCTCATTTTCATGAGGTGATAACTCCTGATAAAGCTCTATAAATTAAACAGTTTCTCTTCTCTCCTTTGCACACACCCTCTCTCTCATCCCCAAAATCCTCTCTCAGAGAATATGTACATTCCCCATCTCCAAATCTCTATAATATGCTGGTCACCTTCTCTCACTTTCTCTTTTACACCCCCAAAACCCTCACTCTCTCTCTCTTTAGGGTTGTGTGGCAGAGAGGACCAGGATCCTAACTCCACCCTAATAAAGGCATATAATTAATCAATCAATCTCTCTCTCTGTCTCTATAGAGATATACATGCACATCCTCTTTCTCTGTCTCTCCCTCTCTACAAACTCACTCTCTCTCACTCCCCCAAAATCCTCTCTCAGAGTATATATGTACATCCTTCCTCTTAGACTCTCCTGATATATATGGTTACATATGCTGGGTAACAAGGTCTTAAACAGCTCCTCTCATCTCTCTCTAAAATATACTCTCTCGTTCCCCCAACTCTCCACAATCTCCTCAAAAGAATTTAAATATTCCTGCTCTATCTCTCCCACTCTCTTAGTTCCGGTTGCACAACAGCCGGTTAAATTTTAACCGTGATTAATTTCACGAGAACCAATCAGAGAAGGCCTCTTTGATAAGCCAGTTAAATTTTAACCGTAATTAATTCCACGAGAACAAATCAGAGAAGGCCTCTTTGATAAGACGGCTTCTCTGATTGGTTCTCGTGAAATTAATCACGGTTAAAATTTAACCGGCTGTTGTGAAACCGGCACTTACTCTCTCTCTGTCTGTCTGTCTCTCTGTAGCCATCAATCCATCTCTCTTTATTTGTCTTTCTTTGGTCATTTTTACGATAAGAACAACAAAATGATAGGGAAAGGAAAAATAAGGTAACCTTCTGCTATTCCTCTCCCAAATTAGATAGGTTACACATGGTCCGGAATAGGTTAAGTCTTGTAGTTCTTCAATTCACAAAATTTTCAGTCCTCAGGTATTTTCACAAAGTAGATTTTCAAATTTCTTTAAGGGTTGTTTGGCGGAGAGGACCTAGAGTCCTAACTCCGCCCTTAATAAAGGCGATTCTTCCTCTCTTTCTCTCTCTCTCACTCACTCTCTCCAAAATACTCTCACCCTCTCTCTCTCACCCACTCTCTTGTAACGTATGATTATACAAGCCTGTTACCCTCTCTGTTGCATTATATAGTGATCTCAGGAGCCTTGACTTTGGTTAGCCTCAGTTTACAAAACATGGTGGGCTCTCTAACTATATAATATACTAGCAACAGTTAGTGTTTGTGTTGGTATATATGTCTGTATATATATTTGTGTGTGTGTGTGTGGAGTCCTGTGGGATATGAGTAACAACAAGTGGTGGGTGGGGGAAAGGTTGGTAGTGTTAACAATAAGCCGGCAGCTTTGAAGTCAGCAGAACCGTGAATTCTGTTTAAAACAGAGAGAGAGAGAACATTGTTACAACTGTTGAACTAAGAGAGAGGAAAGCATTGTTACAACTGTTGAACTAAGAGAGGAGAGATCTCTCAATTGCACAAAGAGATTCGGATGGATTGCTTTACTGTAATATGCGTGCAGATATGATTTACGAGTTCGTGATGATATCATTTGGTGTATTATGGAGTTAGTGCTGGGATGAGGGAATTGTGTTTGAATAAGATGGAATAATTTTGTGATTATGATGGTGATGTGGTTTGCCGGGGTGAGAGATTCATCACGAGAGATTCATCGTCAACGATTTTTATCATAATTGAGTAATAAGCCTAATAGCTTGAATTCAGTTTATATTCTTATAAAATGTTGTAGAGCATATCACATGAGGCTTCTACCTATAGTAAAGTCCGCGTTATAATGGCCTTGGAGAAAATTAGGAGAGCAACGTTGTCAATTCTCTGCTTTGCCAATGATTTCTATAGAAGATATACCGGTATATCTGATGTAATATTAACTGTTTTTTCTTGTAAAAAATGATCAACAATTATATATTCAATGATTTTCATAATAATTTTGAGATCGAATGTTCTGCTTATTGATAATTTCTCTACATTGTTAGAGTATGATCTGGCAACGTTACGTAGCTAGAAAAGAATAGAGCTATCTGATTTGTCGAATGATAGACATGGATAGCATAATGTTGATCGACTACTGTCATTAGAACGTGGACCTCACTATAAACATGTTGTAGACTACTGTCGTATTCAATAATATGCCTCCTATAGAGGAAACTTCATCGAGTTTCAGGACCTTCAGCGAGTTTACTCAGAGTTGTGACCTGTCCCAAGAGGAATTATGTATCAAGAAACTACTATATACCAAAATTTCATTAAAATCATTAGAGTCGTTTTGGAGATCCGTCCCAAATACAATCTCACATAGCCTACATACAAGCAGGAATTGCTCACTTTATAGAATAGGAATTTTTCAAATGTATTTGATGTATCCACATATCTACAGATGAAGCCAACAATAATATTTTCCTCCACCTACTGGCTAAAGTACTTACTTTACTCCCTGAAACATAATACTAAAGTGTCACTTTTTCGCTCTCGGTAGTAAAAAACAGAAAAACTCCCTAGGGAGTAAAAGTGACTCCATTTAAATAACATGGGAAGCATCTCTATTTTAAAAACTTACATTATAATAGGTTAGAAGATCTAAGCTCAGATGAGAAAGCATAAAGAGGTGTCTGTCATTGAGTCAACTGAATTCAATACCACAACCAGAAATTTGATCAACTCATGAAATATATGTTTGTATGATATTACTTCTTAATATTAGTAGACGATAAAAATTTATACAATTTTTAAAATATCTTATTCTATTCAAAATACCAGCCAACAAATATTTTGACCTGCAATTCAAATCTGAACCGCGTGATATGGAGTCAGCCATTTTTGGTAGATACCCAGCTGATATAATTGTGACAACTTTTGCTAGATAGTGCAATCGGCAGTGCCAATCAGACGGCCGCTGTTTAGGTTCTAGATTTTAGTTATGTTGTTAGAAACATTGTCACCAATATGTAAGTTATTAAAATGATTTTATTTGCAGTTTCTATAAAAAAATGTAGATGGAGGAAAAATGTTGTGTACATCACGAGTGAAAATACTTTTCTCCCTCAGGAAAATTGTTGCCCTCGGCTTCGCCTCGGGCTTCAAACTTTTCCCTCAGGGAGAAAAAGTCGTACTTTTCACTCTAGATATACAAATAACTATTATACTCCTTTAGAGAGGTCCACTTTATAATGGCAGTGGAGAAAGATAGGAGATCAACGTTGCCGTTGATCAATGCCTTCTAAAGACGCTAGCTGATACAGGTTTATTGATGTAATGTTGACTGTTCATTCTCGTTCAAAATAATCAATTATATTTTATTAAGCGAGAAATTATATTGTTCAATGATTTCATAATCAAGATGAAAAATTTTGTCAATTAATCATCAATTCTACATTGTTAGAAGACGATCTGGCAACAGAGCAAAGCGAGAAAGAGATAGCGTTATCCTCTGTGTTGAATGATAGACAAGGATAGCAATATCTCTTTCTCTCTGCTCTGTTGCCAGATCGTCTTTCAGCAATGTAGAATTTATAATTAATTAACAAATTATTTGATCTCAGTTATGAAAATTCATTATGAATTTATTGAATTCTCTGGTTCCCATGTTCCTAAATTCTCCGCATAGATCTTTCCATGATGAATAAATTAGATAAGAGTTGTAAGTTGAGCTACAATAGATTGTGGCTTATACACTTATATAACTCCAATGTCAGTTGAAACATTATATAAATGTTCTTGACAATCATTATAAAGTTTACAGATGTAAATTACTGAGATATTGCAGAAGTCTTCGGGGTGAATTACAGCATTTAATTTGGATTTTCGTTTAATAATAACATTATAAAGTTTTTGATAATCATCAGAATCGAATGCAAAACAAAGAAGTAGTTAGACAAAGGAATTGTGAAGTGAAAAGTTTAACTTGGCACGTTCGTGAAATTATCATCTATTTTTGGGCCGCCAAATCATTTGCCAAGTGCACCACACAAACAATGTTGTCAATGCGCATTAAAACCTTCATTAAATTCAGAACAGAATTCTCATTACTCTTAACTTTCATTAAAATTCAGAATACTTTGTTCATACTTCTAATCAAATTAAACCCCTCCAAATAATTAAGAAATAAGCTGTGAGGTCCACGTTATAATGGCAGTGGAAAGAGATAGGAGAACAAGGTTGTCGATTTTCTGCTTTGGCACTGATTTCCATAGAAGATAGATGATACCGGCAAATCTGATGGTGTAATATCCTATTCAATCTTGTTTAGTCAGAACAGGAGCTATCTACGTTGTCGAATGATAGACAAGGATAAAAACACCAAAGTTAATCAAATACTGTCATTAGAATTGAGCTACCTTCAAACTATTGTAAGGTCCACGTTATAATAGCAGTGGAGAAAAAAAGGAGAACAACGTTGCTGATTTACTGCCTTGATACTGCCTCCTATAAAGGATTTCTGATACAAGTATATCTGATGTACAGTAGGCTAATATTAACTGTTTATTCTTGTTTTAATAATCAATTATATTTTATACGCAGAGGAAATATAATATATTTGAATGATTCAATACAGTTAATATCATGGATGAAATTGAATTCTACATTGTTGAAAACAGATATTACAACGATGCAGAGCTAGAAAAGGATAGCGCTATCTGCTTTGTCAAATGATAGACAAGGATAGCAACACCAAAGTTAATCAAAAACTGTCATTATAACGTGGACCTCACTATAGTACAAAGTTTTATGTTTGAAGAAACAATCCTGGTATCATTTCTTTATTAAAACATAGTGAAAATGTAGCACTAGGAGATATCCCTTGGCATGTTTGATTATCTATTCACATTTCATAGTAATCACAAATCCAAAACGTGATCGGAAAAGGACAATCAGGTCTAGTCCAAAGCTGTTCCATTTCCGGAGGGAAAGGTATAGAGCGTTTATGTTTTAATTTCCAATGTTAACTCAAGCTTATAGCCCTAATATTTCCTTTCTTTGGTACAGATATGTCACGCTGGTAGTCTCTCATACTGTGCCGTTCTTACACTTCCTCCCGCCCAAAACAGTAATAAGAGACAGTTGTCGAAAGTTATCGGCTTGGAACTTGGAACATTATCCATGAATAAATAAATAAATAATGAATAAACATTCACCCATACCATGAGAAATGGTATGAAAAAATCTGGTGTGGCGCACTCACACAACTTTCCTTGCCGTTGTGAAAATTGATCACCTGACGCTAGTGTTCCCGCGCATCTCAAGTCTACTATTCAAAGATTTGAGCCAGCTGGTGACAGGGCAATAACGCTGGAGACACACATGAGGTCTGCTATCTCTTTACAGTGAATGATTTAATAGAATCAACAATAATTTGCAATTGAATAATCACATTTTCTCGAATTTGAAGCTTATTTTCAAATTTAGGTGAAAATGTTACTGAACATTAATTGTAGAGATTTTCATGCTCAATCTACTCCACTTGATTTTTTTCGTTTCAATTGTATCTGAAGCCTGATAATTGAGAATCTATCTGCATTGATGGGGCGAAGCTCCTGAAAGTTTTACAGATATGGGACTTGTGGCAGTTGATAGAGCTTATTGATGACTATTTTAGGTATGAATTTGATCAAAATCGTTGGAGCCGTTTCCGAGAAAATCACGAAAAACCCTGTTTTTGACAACATTTTCGCCATTTTAGCCGCCATCTTGAATTGCATTTGATCGAAATTGTTCGTGTCGGATCCTTATAGTAAAAGGACCTTAAGTTCCAAATTTCAAGTCATTCCGTTAATTGGGAGATGAGATATCGTGTACACAGACGCACATACACTCATACACACACACACACACACCACACACACCACACACACACACACACACCACACACACACACCACACACACACACATACAGACCAATACCCAAAACCAGTTTTTTGGACTCAGGGGACCTTGAAACGTATAGAAATTTAGAAATTGGGGTACCTTAATTTTTTTCGGAAAGCAATACTTTCCTTACCTATGGTAATAGGGCAAGGAAAGTAAAAATCGAATTTGTGAAAATAATTAAGGACTGAACATTTTGTGAAGTGAACAACCTAAACAATACAACCTATTTTAGACTATGTGTAACCTTATCTTAATTGTGTGAATCAATAAAGAATTCAAGAATGATTGTTTACAGACTCAACAAATGAAGGGTTACAGTGGATATACACTGTCAATTTGGTTTCTATCACTAAATACACGGTGATATATTCGTCTCTTACTACAAAATTCTGCAGTTTTCCGTCGCAAATACTGAACTCACAATACAAATTACACGAAAACAAAAGATACCAGCAATTTTCAATTTTCAGATTAAATTGAAAGCCAGCAAGCTATAATTGGGACTAACTAAATAAATGATAGAAATGCACTGCTAATTGACAATTCACATGATATGCAAACACAGTCATGACCTTTGAATAATTAATTATGTTGCTACTGGAAGGGGAGATATTGCATAAGCTCTGCGTATTATCAGAACATGTTTACATACGATATGCAAAAGGTGCGGTTCTCATTTGTTCATAATACGACTCATTTCAATGTTCTATTCTCAAAGTGATCGTTATGCCACGAGAGATATGAGTTATACTGTTGATAATGTATCATGATTCATGAAAATATGAGTTCTAATGTTGTTAATGCATGAGGATACTGTGTTTTATATGCATGAATTTGTCTGTTCGATGATGTTTTATCTTTTCATGGAAATACTGCTTTCTATGTGCGTGTCATCCATTTTTGAAACTGGTCCACCGAGACACAAATATTGAAGTAGATTTGTGACAAACATCGAGAGGTATTCATTTATTTATGAATTCTTTTTAGAATTGAACACTTGCAGAGGGTTACCACAGACTCAAGCGGGTTGTTAATGTATTGAGGCCTACAGGGAGATAACTACATTATTTCATTTTTTAGTTTGTCCTCTCGCGACTATAGAAAGAGCTCAATAAAGATTAAATCAGTACCTCGGAGGCACAAGACACTACGTCCATTTTTTGCTATTTTGGGACTATCACGTCATTGTATGTAACTTTTTTGCTCTACACAAAGGTATAAGACACAACCAATTGGAAGGCTGGATACAGAAATTTGACTAGAATTTAAATGTGAATGGAACAGAACCTCTTTTTTGACTGGAAACTTTTTATGACTCGAAACTCGGGGACTGTTCATTCTGGGCTGTGCCTGTTTGTATATTGTGTATCATTGATAAATAGATGAATAGGATAATTATTGAGTTCATAGTGAAAAGTTTGATACATCGTTTAGAATCACTTCCTACAAAGAAAAGAATACTGAAGTTCTATCAAAGATGTGTTATAATATTGGAGAAGAATCTCTTCATCCTATTGATAGAAATCTCAATCAGTAGCTGGGTTGGAAAGTTGGCAATGGCTTTCCAGTCAGTTTGGCTAATGCCAGAGCTGGAGAAGGCTTCACCATGCAGACCATCAAAAACAAGCAAACTCCATTGAACATGAGTTTGCTCTCAAAACTCTGAAAAATGTTGTTTCTCTCTCTCTCCTCTTGCATTAAGTTGATGAGTGAAGAAATAAAGATACACTGAATTTCTCAACTTTGGTTTTTGGTTTGAATCTTCATCATAATTATTATTGGAAATATTTGTTCTACTGTATATTATTGAAAAATTATTCTCTCTCTCTTACTCCCTCTCTCTCTCTCTCTCTCTCTCTCTCTCTCTCTCTCTCTCTCTCTCTCTCTCTCTCACGTTTGGTAGAGAGTTAGTGGGGAGGATATTTTTAATATTCTTTCCGAAGAATGAACATTGATATGTCCAAAGCTCCGCCAATTTATGTAGATGCATTACAATATAATATCTATAGTTATTATATTACAAATTACTTTTTCATATCATATACAGTTCAATAATTATTTTTTTAGTCTATATTATGTAAATTCATCTATAATTTTGCTGTATTGTAAGCTATTGTATATAAGTGTATAAGCCAGTATATATTGTAATCTACATAAATAAAGTACTCAATCAATCAATCAATCTCTCTCTTTCCCGGTCGTGTGTTAATGGGAAGGATTTTTTATATCCTTCTAAGAGAATCGACAATATTATTTGTTGAATCACCGCCGATTTATGAAGTTACATCACATTATTATATTATCGTTATTCTAATTATTACATCCAATCTTTAATCTCATTGATTAATTATTTATACTTTGTAAAATTCGTTGAATAACTAGCATTATCGTCATTCAATGTAAATCAGTGTATAAGCCAGTAAATATTGTAACACACATAAATAAAGAAATCTAATCTAATCTAATATTTCGATGTGCTCAGAGAACTCACTAATTTCTTAAACTCCGAGTTGAACCTTTATCATGATATTATTATTGGAGAATATAGAATATCGGCATTATTATCTTCTTCGTCGTCTTGATACAGGGGTAGGCATTAATACCTGTTCCGCCTTCAAACATTCTCCCACCTTTTTCTTGATCTGTCAATACTTCTCCTCCCTTCTGGCTTGTTACCAATGACAGCTTTGGAGGTTCTTTCGTTTTCCATTCTCTCCACTGTTGTCGATTCTCGTCAACTCGTTGATGTATAGAGCGCAATGTGTTGCGCTCTCTACGGATATCGATATTTATTTATTTACTTCATTGGCAATTACAGATCATAATTATAATAAATATAATATGATTGGGAGAAGACAACAGGCATAGCCCAAAACTGTCTTCTCCCAAATTTTAACAAATAAAAGTTTCAAAAAGAATAAGGTTAAGATTTCATTTTCACTTCAAAAAGTCCAATTTCCACTTCAAAACTAATGTCAAAACTAAAAATTTTGAACTTTGATGTTTAAAAACTGATTAAAAACAAAAATATTCCACTCAGAACTCTACAAATTAGAAATTTTTGAGTAGTTTTGCAAAATTTTGAGCCTGAAAAGAAACACAACTTCATTATATTATATTATTGATATTATCAGTTCCCAATAAAATTATTTATTTTGATATTCCATATCGACTAAGTTACCGGTTTTCGAAGTGATCAAGTGACTAAGATACTTAGCTAAGAGATTTTTGTTCAGCTATAGTATATCTATATCAAAATCAAATAAAAACAGATTACTTAATGGACTTTATTGTTTCAAACTTAACAAAATTGAATATAATATTCGTCATAAATTCTGTTTCCTATATGACTCAGGCCCGGTTGCACAGCAGCCATTTGAATTTTAACCGTGATTAATTTCACGAGAACCAATCAGAGAAGGCGTTTTTGAAAAGACGGCTTCTCTGATTGGTTCTCGTGGAATTAATCAAAGTTAAAATGTAACCGGCTGTTGTGCAACCGGCACTAAGATTTTGCTAAGTTTCCAGTTGACAATTCTCAGTGCAAAAATAAAAAAGAATATCATACAGAAAAGATAGCATAAGGAGATATTCCATGGTATGTGACGTTTTTTTTTCAAGTTTCAAGACAATTTTTTGTTAACTCAAGCCGATTACCGTCGACTACTGTCTATCATTACTGTTCTGGCAGGAACAGAATGTAGGAACAGCACACCATGACAGACTACCAGCGTCACATAGCTTCACGAAAAACAACTACTAGGTTTAGCAGCTTGAGTTAACACTGAAAATTGGAGCATAAACACCCTATACTATGGGAAATTTTCTTTCGCTATATTTCCTCTATGATATCTCTTGGTATCTTTGTATTTCTATGATATCTCTTACTTCCGTGATGAGTGAATCAATATTCATCTTTCATAACTCTATCATTAATTTTGATTTTCTCTTGTTTTTTCACAGATTGGACTGAGGACATCACCCCGAACACGTGAGTTTGGAAAAAAATGTTGATGAATTTCAAATGTATTATCAAATTTTGTAATACTCTAAAATAAGGAAATATCAAGTACTCGTATGAAGGTACGTATCCAAGTATGAAATATGAGGACGTTTAAATCATATTATTCTATAGTGAGGTCCACGTTATAATGGCAGTGTTTGATTAGTAATGGTATTGCTATTCTTGTCTATCATTTAACAATAATTCATCTCTTTCTCGCTTTGCTCTGTTGCCAGATCGTCTTTCAACAATGTAGAATTAATATTTTGATTCATTAGCGGTTCCACACTGTAAATATTTCGGCTCAATTCTTCAAAACGGAAACTCTCCATTTCAAAAGTGTAATAATATTCCATCTCTATTCAAATTATTTTGAAAGATTTTAAGCTCCTGAACGTCTGTATTTAGCTTGTTTTGGAAGACTTTGAACATTTCCAAACAATTTTGAAATGTTATCTTAATTTGGGAGAGGAAAGTACAAGGAGTTTCCTTAGTTCTTCTCATTCAGTCAGAGCTTTCTTGTGAAAATTATGAATAATAATGATCTTCCTATGGATATCTCCATCCCTGTCTGATTTGTTTTGAAAGGTGTCTGCCGTTTTATGAGTTTGAACTGATAAACGTACGTTGTTTCAAATATTTCCAATCTTTCTATGGATATCTCCATCTCTCTCTGACTTGATTTGAAAGATGTCGGTTGTTTTATGAATTTTCACTCAACATTGGCCAATAACATTATTTATTAAGATTCACAGCACGTATACAATTTGAAAAATCAAGAACATGGACAATACAGAATAAATTATTCACACTAAGTCTGTAAATATACATACATTTCTGTATTCTAAAGTTCCAGCTGTAGGTAATTTAGAATGTTGATAAATATTCTCACTCGATGAATTTTAAGATTGAGAATCGAAATTGATAAACATAGGTTGTTTCAAATATTTGCAAGCTTGTTATGATCCTACTGAGCAAGCTCCTTGAAAACAGAGTAGAACAGAGTGAAAATTCTGGAATATTTTTCCATTTCGTACTTCATTACGGTAGGTAGGTAGTTTATTTCCCACTTCCGTATCAACCGAAGTTCTCTATTGAAAATGGGCCTACTTATTTGTTCTATTCAGATATCCATACTTTATCCCCAGCGTTATCGATTTTAATTTCTTAATTCTTTCAGAAATGAAGCCTATTCCAACCTATGAACTATCATAGATATTAGTTCCTTCACATTTCTACAATATTTATAGCAGTGAATTAAAAGCTCTCAGGTTAGTATCAGCCGTTCTGTATTGTTACGGGTTTCTATACTAATAAAACACTTGAGGCGATTTATACTGATTAGATTTATTACTTACAGCACTATAACACACGGACGTAAACTGGAAACAACTATAAACTGATTACTACCTAATAAATCACACTGTATTATCACAAGCTTACGTTTGCTAATATAAATAACTACTGTATGAGAATAACTGTTCAATAATAAAATGTTAAAATAACTACAAAAGTCTATTATCACTCTAATATCTGTCACGATAATATTACCACTTTTTCACTAAAAGTGCGAGATAAATTAATTTTAACACGGCACTTTATCGAAGACGGAGAGGTCCGATGCTCTATCCTCCACTAATCACTCCCACTTTGGTAGAGAGTTAGTGGGGAGAATATTTTTAATATTCTTTCCGAAGAATGGACATTGATATGTCCAAACCTCCGCCAATTTATGTAGATGCATAACAATATAATTATTATCTATAGTTATTATATTACAAATTGCTTTTTCATATCATATACAGTTCAATAATTATTTTCTTAGTCTATATCATGTAAATTCATCTATAATTTTGCTGTATTGTAAGCTATTGTATATAAGTGTATAAGACAGTATATATTGTAATCTACATAAATAAAGTACTCAATCAATCAATCAATCAATCAACCACTACCTAGCAGTATTCTCCTTCTTTTGTGTCTGAGTGAGAGAGCTTTGTAACGCGACGCGGCAACACTCCCCTCCATCTATTGCTGGCAATGTTCCAAGTAGTGTACTGGTCAGCTGGTATATTGGTTTGTGTATGTTACAGAGATGTTTTCATCACAAGAACATGAAGCAAAATGACACGGCGCATCCAATTGTGCGCAGGATGTCCATCTGTGTCCACGCTACAAACTGTGGATGGAGAAATGGGTTTCTCCTCTTCATGTTAAGAGTAATTTATCTCGCACTTTAGTCTGTCACAATGGGAAGAAACGAGTAATAGCACTGTAGTTTGTCAACTAGCTCCAGACTGCACACGCGCCATTTTATAGGCTCAGCAGAACCATCTAGAAGGTGGAGAATACAGTGTTCCAGAACTCTCCAGAATGGCCTGGAGGTGTGGCGATCCGACCAATTACAGTGATTGTTGATTAGCAGAAGGTTCCAGAACGCGCTTGTCATTGGTCGATGACTCCCTGCATCAAGACATGAACTCACGGGAATGATCTAGAACAGTGGTCGCTAAACAGTCGATCGCGAGCTACCGGTAGCTCGTGGGGTAGTTTTTGGTAGCTCACAAAAATTCTTGGGTTGACAGCCATGCATTGAGAAACATTGCTAGTAAATTTCGAATTTCTCACAGATATAACTGAGAAGTTGAATGATTTAAATTTGCAGCTTCAAGGGAAATATAAGGAAATCGGTGGAATGATTTCAACTGTAACACCGTTTTCCAAGAAGCTCGAGATGTGGTAGAATAATGTCGTCCTGTTTGAATATAAACACTTTTCCAGTCTGAAGAAAATCAATAACGAGAAAAATCCTTCACAGCACCTCAGCAATAACTAAGAATACGTTACAGTTCAGACTTGAGACAACAGTTTGATCAACGATTTCAAGATTTTAAAAGCATATAGAATATGGTACAATTCGTCAACTCTCCTTTTGTAAAGATCGATGCAGAAGATTTTGCAGCTTGTGTTGTAAAACATTCTGGTGGAGAACAGGCTTCAGTTGAAATGGAATTTATGGATTTTAAAAATGATCTTGTCTCTCAGATCACGTTTTACAACTGAAAATATTTGGCCTCAAGTCCCCAAAGAAAAATATCCAATTATTATTCAAGTTGCATTGAGGTTGAAAGCCATGCTCAGCTCTACCTACTTGTGTGAATCATCTTTTTCAAGTATGAAATTCATGAAAAATCGATATAGGAACATTTTTGGATAACTGCATCAGAATGGCGGCTACAGCGTACACTCCAAACATCAATAAAATATTGATGGCCAAAAAGATTTCCACTTCTCTCATTGAAATTAATGCACATTTCAACTTTTGTTATACTTTTTGCTATGAGATAAGTAGATTCCAACAATAGAAATGTACCTTTATAGGCAATAAAAAATACTTTCTTCATTCTAATATTGCTTGGTAGCTCACTAGAAGATTTATAAATGCTATTCCAGCTCACAGGCTCATCAGTTTGGCGACCACTGATCTAGAACGATCCAGCAGCCCCCCCCCTGCCACCTCATTGTTGTTTAATATGAACCCCTCGCCCCCTGCCATACTTCAAAAGGCCTCATCCATAACACTATTAAAAGAACGTTTCCGGTATTCCATTCAAAATTCTATTCTTTATCCCCAGCTCTATCGATTTTAATTTCTTGATTCCTTCAGTAATAAAGCCTACTCCAACCTATAACCTATTATCGATATTAGTTCCTTCACATTTCTACAATAATTTATAGCCAGTATAGGCCTAGGCCTACTTAAGCACGCAACCAAACATTCTTTAACCAAGGTTCGTAGTAATCTATAGCTCTATAGATGTTGGGCCATTCTGTTATAAATATGTAGTTCATAGCTATAAATATAGAGGGCTTAAACTGACCAGCCTTTTCTGGTGCGTGCTGTGCGTTTACACAAAAATAGAAAATATAGGCTATGTCTGCCCTTGCGTGTTTCAAAACTACATTTCCTACTTCTTCGTCTTCGTCTTCTTCTTCTCCGTCTTCTTCTATTTCTTCTTCCTCTTATTTTTCATCAACTTATTTATCGTTGTCTTCTTCTACTTCATCTCCGTCTGCTTCCTCCTCTTCTTCATCAACTTCTTCCTCCTCTTCTTCTTCTTTTTCTTCATCTTTATCTCCATCTTCTTCTTACTCTTCTTTCCATCCTCTCCTTTTTCTTCTTTTCGATCAACTTCTTTCTCATTTTCTTGTTCTTCTTCTCCTCCTCCTTCTCCATTTTCTCTCTCTACTTCTCCTCCTTCTTCTTCTTCATCTTCTTCTTTTTCTCCTCCTCATTCTTCATTTCCTCTCTCTACATCTCCTCTACTTTTTCATCTTCATCTTCTTCTCCTCCCAATTTATAGAAGAGAAACTCTATTCCTCTTCTCTCTCAAACTTGTACGAGAAAAATTAATCCAAACTCTTCTAATTTCTAACCACCTCCAAGTTCTTCTTTCTCTCCTTCTTCTGTATCTCTTTATTCTGCTACTTTGTGTTCTCCTTCTTCTCTTCTTAGCATTCGTATTCTTCATCTTTTTTTCCTCGTCTTCTTCTTCTCTGCTTTGGATAAGTTGTTTTCGTAGCCAACTTGATATGGCTCAATCCAATAAAGCCTGTAGAGGTTTGTTTCTAATTTATCCAATCCAGAATTGAAGAGACTTGAAATGTTGTCAAAAATCCACTTTATTTAAATAAAAGTTAATATTCTACAGGAGCATGCTTCCGTGTGTGCTCACACGATGTGTGAAGGCATGCTCCTATAGAATATTAATTTTTCCTCCACCTACTGTATAAAGTACTTACTTTACTCCCTGAAACATAATACTAAAGTGTCACTTTTTCGCTCTCGGTAGTAAAAAACAGAGAAACTCCCTAGGGAGGAAAAGTGACTCCATTTAAATAACATGGGAAGCATCTCTATTTTAAAACTTATATTGTAATAGGTTAGAAGGTCTAAGCTCAGATGAGAAAGCATAATAGAGGTGTCTGTCATTGAGTTAACTGAATTCAATACCACAACCAGAAATTTGATCAACTCATAAAATATATGTTTGTATGATATTATATTCTTAATATTAGTAGACGATAAAAATTTATACAATTTTAAAAATATTTTATTCTATTCAAAATACCAGCCAACAAATATTTTTGACCTGCAATTCAAATCTGAGCCGCGTGATCTGGAGTCAGCCATTTTTGGTAGACGCCCATCTGATATAATTGTTACAACTTTTGCTGATAGATAGCGCAATCGGCAGTGCCAATCAGACGACCGGTTTTTAGGTTTCAGATTTTAGGTTATGTTGTTAGGAAACATTGTCACCAATACGTAAGTTATTAAAATTATATTATTTGCAGTTTCTATAAAAAAATGTAGATGGAGGAAAAATGTTGTGTACATCACGAGCGAAAAATACGTTTTCTCCCTCGGGAAAATTGTTGCCCTCGGCTTCGCCTCGGGCTTCAAACTTTTTCCCACAGGGAGAAAAAGTCGTACTTTTCACTCTAGATATACAAATAACTATTTATTTGAATAAAGTGGATTTTCGACAACATTCCAAGTCTTTTCAATTATGGAAATGTTCCACAACATCAATATTTACGCTACAAACTTGATTATCCAATCCATCTGTTAGTGCCCTAATTCTATAAATTATTCTATAATTGCTCACTATATTAAGGTCCACGACAGTATTATAATGATAGGTTATAATGACAGTATTTGATTGGTGTTGCTTCCCTCGTCTATCATTCGACAAAGCAGATAGCGCTATCCTTTTCTAGCTCCCCAACGTTGCTAGATCGTTTTTCAACAATGTAGAAATATATCTTTCAACAAAATATGCAATCTCATCTATGAAGATTAATTTTTCGATCATACAGATATATATCATGTCGAATACAATATAAACGATTATTTAAAACAAGATTGAGCAGTTGATATTACACAGATATACCGGTATCAGCTACCCTCTACATAGAAGCCACAGTATCGACAACGCTGTTCTCCTATCTTTCTTCAATGCCATTACATCATGGAGCCCACTGTAGTCGATAGGAATGTGAGAAGTAAGTCTCGAAATAGTACAGTTAAAAGAAGTTCTATCAGAAAGAAGCCTATTCTACGAACAAGTGGGCGATTAATTGAGGAAAGCCTGAAAATAGCTTTCTGATCATGAATATTGATGAATGTGATGACGATATTGAATAGATTGTAAGAAATGTTATCTTTTAAACCTACACTTTCCAACTCTGCGATTGACTATAGTGAGATTTATATTGAATAACATCGGTGTTGCTATCCTTGTCTATCATTCAACACAGCGGATATCGCTATCTCTTTCTCGCTTTGCTCTGTTGCCTGATTGTTTTTCAAAAATGTAGGTTCAATTATTAATTAACAAAATATTTCAACCTAATTATGAAAATTCGTTATGAAATTATTGAGAAATATAGTTTGTTGCTTAATGAAATATGATTGATTTTTTAAAATCTGATTGAACATTCAATATTTAATCAATAAACCTGTATCAGCCACTCTCTATAGAAGGCATTGACAAGACAGAGGATCGGCAACGTTGTTCTCATATCTTTCTCCACTGCCATTATAATGTGGACCCCACTATATCATCCGACAAAGCAGATAGCGCAATCCTTTCCAAGCTCCGCAACGTTATTAGAACGTTTATTACAAAAATAATAAACAGAATATTTCACCTCAAAATGTTTTTCGACGGACGAAAAATAAATGATAATTTTCAACAAGAATTAACAGCTACTTCATCGGAAATACAGGTATCAGCTGTCCTCTATAGAAGGCAGTGACATAGTGAGGACGTTATAATGGCAGTGGACAAAAATAGGAGAAAAACTTTGCCGGTCATCTGTCTTGTCAATGCCTTCTATAGACGGTAGCTGATACAGGTTTATTGATGTAATATTAAAACTGTTCATTCTCGTTTAAAATAATCAAATATATTCTATTAAAAAATATTATATTTTTCAATGATTTCATATAAATTTACATGATTAAGATGAAATATTTTGTTAATTAATTATTAATTCTACATTGTTGAAATACGATCTGGCAACTGAGCAAAGGGAGAAAGAGATAGCGCTATCCGCTTTGTTGAATGATAGACAAGGATAGCAATACCATTGCTAATCAAACACTGCGAAACGTGAATCTTAACATAGTATCACAATAGCAGCCGAGCTGAGAACTCCACCCACAAATAATACTTGACGCCTCGTGATTGGTCCGATTTCTTTAGGTTTCGTTACAAGCCACGCCACAGCCAATCACAGGCGAGCAATGCCCATTAACACTGATTCACCAAGCAGTTTCCAAATTCACCGATAGATGTCGTTAGCTACTGGCTCGTTCTCCTGTGGGATATTGTAGACAAGATGAAACTATAGTGAGGTCCACGTTATAATGGAAATATTTGATAAACATTGGTATTTCTATCCTTGTCTACCATTCGGCAAAGCTGATAGCGCTATCCTCGTCTCGCTCCACAACGTCCAAGGGTATAATTGAAAAATTGACAAACTGTAAACTTGACCTATTGAAATATTGAAGAATAAGTCCAGTGGTTCAGACGTGATGATGCGTTATTCATGAATTTCCTATCCCGTACGTGATTAAGCCAATTCTTTCCTTTATTATATTACAGACTAGCAGGTAACCCGTGCTCCGCAAGGGTCCATTAGAAACTTGAAAAACTGAAATCTTTATGGAATTATAATAGGCCCATAACCATACACGGTAAATTGATAATCTATAGGCCTAAATATGGAAAATTTCAAGTTAATCAGTCCAGTAGTTCAGGTGTGATGATGAATTCGTGAATTTCCTATCCCCCACATGTATAAGCTAATTCTTTTCGTTATCATATTTTAGAGTATTTAAAATATATTTCCTGGACGAATAATATAAAATTGATTATTTTTAACAGGAATGAACAGTTAATATTCCATCAAATATACCAATATCAGAGTTATCCTCTGTTGTAGGCAGTGGAAGGCAAATAATCGGCAACGCTGATGCAAAAGTTGAGTTGAGTTTCTGGGAAGTGATCTAATAGCTAATGCAGTAATTCGGGGGGAATTCCCATGAAGCAAAGTAACAGAGGACACCAAGGTAGTGACGTCATCGCGAACCCGTTGCTTAGCAACCGACGAGATACACCACTCAAGGGTCACCAGTGACTGTTGGATATTTCTCAGTTATTTGCATTGTTTGATCAAAGCTCATGCGTTTTATTTATACTGTTTTGATGCTTCGGGAGTTCGGAACCCCCCTTGGAGTGTTATCGGGGTACTACCGTAGAGGAAAGATAGTATAAGAAGTAATGGTATAGGTCGTTTATGTTTCAAACTTTCTCTAATTAAGAGTTAAAGCTCACTAATTCACTTGCCTATACGTTTCATTGACACTGTTCCCACGCTTCGAGAGTTCGGATGACTGATAGATACTTCTTAGCTATATCTGCATTGTTCACTCATGTGTTTTATTTCCATTGTTTTGATGCTTCAGGAGTTCGGAGCCCACCTAAAAGGTATTCTACCATTGAGAAAGGATACCAGTAGAAGATGTCCCATTGTATAGATCGTTTATGCTCCAAACTTAAAACTGATTTTTCAACTCAAGCCAATTACTATAGTCAGGTAAAGTGGACCTCGGATTTCGAGTTTTCGCTGGTGTAGTTATTTTTTCATAGGGCGAAGCATTCGCAATTTTCTTCGTAAAGGTAAGCTACTTGCTGTGGTAGTGGTTCCAATTCTCACCGCTTCATACATACAGTTGCAGCGCTAGTGTCTCTCCCATATATATACTTATAGTGATAAGAAGGAGGTGATAAGAATATATATACTTATAATGAGGTCCACGTTATAATGGCAGTGTTTGATTAGCAATAGTATTGCTATCCTTGTCTGTCATTCAACAAAGCGTAGAGCGCTATCTCTCTCTCGCTTTGCTCTGTTGCCAGATCGGCTTTTAACAATGTAGAATTAATAATTAATTCACAAAATATTTAACCTTAATTATGAGATTATTGAAAAATACAATTTCTTGCGAGGATGAACAATTAATATTACATTAATAAACCTGTATCAGCTACCGTCAAGAAGGCGGTAGCCTTCACTGACTAGACAGTGAGGATCGGCAACATTGTTCTCCTATCCTTCTCCACTGCCATTATAACGTGGACCTCACTATATCGACTACTGTCTATTGTACTGTTTAGGCCGGATGAGAGTGTGAGAACGGCACAGTGTGAGAGACTACCAGCGTTACATAGCTTCACAAAAAGGAACTATTAGAACTATTGGCTTCTGAAATTTAAGTATGGTGAATTTAATGTATGATTCGAGAGCCCTGATTAACGTTAATAAATATGCTCTATCTAGAAGTACCACTCTCAACCTTGGTAATTTTGATACATGAAAATATAGAATTTCTATCATTTTTATGAGAAAGATGTTGACAATTTAATTTTCCAGAAACTGAGCATTGAATATTGGAATTCGGGAATACATCCACAGTACTTGTAAAAGACTTCTACAGAAAGTAAATTATTTCGAATCCCCTGCAATACCATTTACAGAAATACTGTACTCTTATTCATCCATGGAATTTTGGATGTTATTCGAGGAGGCAAAAAAATAGAATTTTATGTTCTATGAGAAAATGTAGTCAATTAAAATGTAGTTCTAGCAAATGGGCAATGGGCAATGGGCAATACATCTACTAGCAAAAGACTTCTACAAAAAATACATCATTGTATTCTCATGGAATTTTGGATGTTATTCGAGGAGCAAAAAAATAGAATTTTATGTTTTATGAGAAAATGTAGTCAATTAAAATGTAGTTCTAGCAAATGGGCAATGAACATTGGAATCCAGCAATACATCTACTAGCAAAAGACTTCTACAAAAATACATCATTGTATTCTCATGCGATACTATTTACAGAGATAGGCTACTGTATTTTCTTATTCATTCATGGAATTTCAGATGTTATTCAAGAAGACAATAAAGCTTTCTGACTTACTATTCCTCAGTTTTCTTAAGTAGTTTGCTGACAAAAATATGTCTTCAAACACGATTCTTGGTGAGAGGAAAACATGTGAATTTATAGCAGGAACTTGACAGAGCAACGCATTAACAATACACAAGTCATAGCCACGACAGACGAGGCGCATAAAATAGACTGGTCAAGGTTGAAGAGCTCATTTTGCTGCTATTTTCAAAGTCAATCCATCCTGATCGTTATAACTAGACAATTCTAAAAGTACTCAATCACATTTCACAACAATTCAACCTACACTTTTCCATCTACTTCATCTCTTTCTCTTCTCTTTATTTTTGTTCTTCCTCTTTATCATCTTCTCAATCATATTTCTCAACCAATTCCTCCCACACTTTTTCTTCTATTCCGTCATCTTCTTCTTTTCTCTTCTCTTTCTTTTCGTTCTTCCTCTTCATCATCTTCTCAATCATATTTTTCAAACAATTCCTCTCTCATTTTTTCTTCTACTCCTTCATCTTTTCTTCTCTTTCTTCTTGTTCTTCTTCTACATCATCTTCTCAATCATATTTCTCAACCAATTCCTCCCACATTTTTTCATCTGCTTCTTCATCTTTTCCGTCTTTTCTCTTCTCTTTTTCTTCTTCATCATCTTCTCAATCATATTTCTCAACCAATCCCTCCCACACTTTTTCTTCTACTCCTTCATCTTCTCCTTCTTTTCTCTTCTCTTTCTTTTTGTCCTTCTTCATCATCTTTTTTTTCTCTTATTATTCTTCCAACATATAAAAGAAGAGCTCTGTATTCTTTCAACTTCTAATACCCTCTAACCTCTTGTTTCCCATCTCATACTTTGTCTTCTTCTATCTCTTACCTTTTTTTTGGATTTCATCCTCACAACCTATTCTCTGCTTCTTTATTCATTTATTTCTTGCTGCTTTCTATCTTTTTCATTTCTCTCCCCCTCCCTCTCTCAAAATATTACATTTTCGATTTATTTTCAGAAAATACATTACAGTTTCTCAAGTGGTTTGAACAGATCTATAACTGGATAACTCCGGTTTTGACTGGACTCTAAGCACTAACCAAATAGCCGATAGAAGTACTTCTGGTTCAACTGAATTATTGACAATATTTAACAATTATTGAAAATATTCGAAAATTATTGACAATATTCGACAATATTGCAATATTTGACAATTATGATAATATTTGACAATTATTGACAATATTTGACAATTATTGACAAAAGTTCTTTCCTACTTTCGACTTGAGTCTTGCCTTGGAGAAAATATAGCATAAGCAGATATCCCATGGTATAGGTCGTTTAGGTTGTTTCGAGTTTCAAGCCGATTTTATTTCAACTCAAGCCAATTTCTGTAGACTACATTGTTACTGTTTTGGCCAGGTGGGAGTAAAGGAATTGCACAGTATGAGACAACGTTGTTATATCGTTTTTCAGGGAAAATTCACTATCATTCACAAAAAAGATTATTAATTAAAACAAAATATTCCATCTCAATCATGAAAATGTATCATTTAATCATTGAAACATATATTTTGTTGCTTACTATTTGAGTATGTATACTGGAGTCCACGTTATAATGACAGTATTTGATCATCATTTTGTTGCTATCCTAGTCTATCATTCGACAAAGTAGATAGAGCTATCCTCTTCTACTTCCAAAAGGATAGCGCTATCTGTTTTGTTGAATGATAGACAAGGATAGCAGCACCAATGTTGTTGATCAAATACTGCCATCATAACATGGATTTCACTAGTATATTTTGAGTGTGTTCTTCATATCGTGCCTCTGCCTCAGAACATATCGTGATAGATCCACCTGAAAGACTGAGTTGAACTTTGCGTATCATTGTGTAACAGTAGCCAGCTATTAATAGATACGGCAGCATTGGCCTACTAACATTGTGCTCTGCTTGAGCTTAGAGCACTGCTATCATAGAGTTGACAAATTTAGACTACTTGCCTCTCTATACCTACATG
>NC_052511.1:2908784-2978784 GCF_014356525.2 Nilaparvata lugens
AGATGGAGAAGATGAAGAGATGAAGAAGATGATGAAGATGAAGAAGATGAAGTGATGAAGATGATGAAGAAGATGGAGTAGATGAAGAAGATGGAGTAGATGAAGAAGATGGAGTAGATGAAGAAGATGGAGTAGATGAAGAAGATGAAGAAGATGAAGAATGGAAAAGATGAAGAAGATGAAGAAGATGGGAAGATGAAGAAGATGAAGAAGTTGGAGATGGAGAAGATGAAGAAGATGAAGAATATGAAGGAGATGGAAAAGATGAAGGAGATGGAAAAGATGAAAAAGATGATGAAGATGAAGAAGATGATGAAGATGAAGAAGATGAGAAGATGAAGAAGATGAAGAAGATGAAGAAGATGAAGAAGATGAAGAACATGGAGAAGATGAAGAAGATAGAGAAGATGAAGAAGATGGAGAAGATGAAGATGATGAAGAAGATAGAGATGGACGCAGAAAATATCATCAGCCTAGAGGCTGCTTTACTACACAAATAATTCTTATTTATCCCCTATATTTGTAAAAGGGTTGGTGAGCCATGCTATATGGGATTTGTGCAATTGTATTCTTAGGAGCTTTCCGAGCTGCCACAAAACACCTGAGACCCCATGCTTACATCTTCCCTCTTTTCTACTCAAAATTCCATTCACCTCTTCATTTCCCATCCACTTTCCCCAATATTATTATTCTTATCTTCATCCAAAACTTCAAATTTACAGCAGTGTAATAGAGTTCACTTGAGATTCATAACAATAGAAATAGTATGATATCAAATTGTTTAAATGAACCAGTGACAATGGGTCAATATTTGTTCATGTGACAATGGGTAGATATTTTAATCAATTTTGACAATGGGTCAATATGATAAAAGGTAGAATATAGTAACTAGGAACTAGTCAAACAGTAGGAGTTTCTGTAAAATACTTGAGAGAATTGTATGTTCCATCAGCTGATAGGATTAAAGAGATGATTCTTCATCAGCATTTTCTTGGAAATGACTCACAATAATTTGCAATTGCTAACTACCATTCAATTGATCATCATCATCATTATTGGCTACAATCCAAAGCGGATCTTGGCCTCCTCTAACATTTGCCTCCATTCTACTCTATCCATGGTAGCACGCCTCCAATTCATGACCCCAACAACTCTTGCATCTCTGGCAACTGCATCCATCCACCTCTACCTTGGTCAACCTTCTACCTTCCCTGTTGGAAGCCATTATCTTTTTTGGTGGAAATGACTCATCAGCTCTTGCAACATGGCATCCCCACCTGAGCCTACCTACCCGGATTGATTGATGATTGATTGAGTACTTTATTTATGTAGATTACAATATATACTGGCTTATACACTTATATACAATAGCTTACAATACAGCATAATTATAGATGAATTTACATAATATAGACTAAGAAAATAATTAATTATTGAACTGTATATGATATGAAAAAGTAATTTGTAATATAATAACTATGGATAATTATATTGTTATGCATCTACATAAATTGGCGGAGCTTTGGACATATCAATGTCCATTCTTCGGAAAGAATATTAAAAATATCCTCCCCACTAGCTCTCTACCAAAAAATCTCATCTCTACCGGATAAGAGTCACTGCATCTGTGTGACCATACATGTTCTACATATCACGATTCTTTCTTCTGCACCACACTCCATCCAACTGCACTCCTTCGAAAATTATAAGGAGAATCTTTCAATTGATATCAAGTCGTTTTCATTTACATCAGTCTATTTCTTCAGATCTCTTTATTGTTTCACATCATTATCACCGTATATATGTATTCACTTATATTCACTCAAACTATTTTTAAGTGGATATATCCAGGGTAGTCCGTTGTCTTCATTGAAAAGTGTGTAGTGTCCCCTTCCAAAATGTCTTCTAAGTACAAAAAACTCTTGTGGGAAGTAAATTCGGAGATCTCTTAAGCTGGTTTTCGTTTGTGCGTAAATGCGTTGTCGACCATGACTGGGTGAGGATCTCAGATTGGGTAGATCTCAATTTGTCTAAATAACTTCGAAAATATTTTCGAACAAAGTTCCAATTATTTCATAAATACAAAAATTACTAAAAACTTCTTAAAGAAATAAATATATGGGTGAACAGAATATTTATTATAGACTACCTAAATTCTAATAGTTTCATAATTTCGTTACCAGCTCCATTTTGGTTATGTGTTGAATGAGATTTCTTTTTTTTTTTGTCATTGTACTACCTATTGGATTTTTGTTACTTTTAATTTCTTTATTTATATAATTTAATTCCTGTATGAACTCACAGCCAGCGCACAAGTTTACTTGATGGCTGTGCCAAGTATGTGTAAAAATGTATTCAATCTCATTATTTGTATTGTACATTGGCAAATAAATATTCTTATTCTTATTCTTATTCTTATTATAACTTGAAAGATTATGTTCATTTATGTTTTAATGGGAGAGGCTGAGTTTATACTTTTAAATGGCAATAGGCCTATGTTGATATTATTAGAAAAGTTTGATTCTTGATTCATAAACACAAATAATGAGAAGTTATTTGATCAGCTGTTTTAGCACACTTGAAATTTTGACAATATGAATATCAACAATGCTTGTCGTCGTCGACTGCGGAAATTTACGCACAAACGAAAATACAACTTTAGCCTATATATCAAACACCAAACATCAAAGTCTGTCTCTCAGAAGCGAAGCCGATTGACCAAGTAAGCCTGAACATAAATCAACAAAATCTATAGTGAGGTCCACCTTATAATGTTAGTGAAAAAAAATAGGAGAACAGCGTGGCAGATTCTCCCCTTGCCACCGCCTTCTATAGAGGAAAGTGGGTTAAAGAAAGGAGATGGGGCCGCGCTACCTGTACACTGGGCTATTGTTCCAAAAAGGTTCATCCTGCAACTCTCGACTATCACACTCTATTGTCCTCTGAATCCGCTTCATTACCCTTATTAGTGGCCGGAGTGGACCCGTCTGCTTGCTTAAAGGCAGTTTCAGCTGGTAGGGACTCATCTATTACTTTCCACCTTACCTGTTACTTGTATTCTCACTTCATTATTGAATCTAGATCAGTGTTCAAGTGCTTGTTATTCAATTATTTCATTTTGATGAAAGTCAACTTGCTCACAAGCTGTACCACAGACTAACTTGAGTTACATACAATTCGTGGTTACACACCACGTGCGCTATTCATCAGCTGATGATATACGTATTATATTATTACTTTCCTTGCCCTATTACCATAGGTAAGGAAAGTATTGCTTTCCAAAAAAATTTAAGGTACCCTAGTTTCATGTTTTCTATACGTTTCAAGGTCCCCTGAGTCCAAAAAAATGGTTTTTGGGTATTGGTCTGTATGTGTGTGTGTGTGTGTGTGTGTGTGTGTGTATGAGTGTATGTGCGTCTGTGTACACGATATCAGCTCATCTTCCAATTAACGGAATGACTTGAAATTTGGAACTTAAGGTCCTTACACTATAAGGATCCGACCCGAACATTTTCGATCAAATGCAATTCAAGATGGCGGCTAAAATAGCGAAAATTTTGTCAAAAACAGGGTTTTTCGCGATTTTCTCGAAAACGGCTCCAACGATATTGAACAAATTCATACCTAGAAAAGTCATTGATAAGCTCTATCAACTGCTACAAGTCCCATATCTGTGAAAATTTCAGGAGCACTGCGCCATCTATGCAAAGTTTGATTTTAGATTTTCAATTATCAGGCTTCAGATACAATTCAAACAAAAAATTCCAATTGGAAAAGTTTGAGCATGAAAATCTCTACAATTAACGTTCAGTAACATTTTCACCTAGAATTGAAAATAAGCTCGAAATTGGAGAAAATAAGATCATTCAATTGTTGGCAACTGTTGATTCTATTCTTCGTGTGTCTCCAGCGTTATTGTCCTGTCAACGGCTGGCTCAGATCTTAGAAAAGTGGATTTGAGATGCGCGGGAACACTAGCGTCAGTTGATCAATTTTCATAACGGCAAGGAAAGTTGTGTGAGTGCGCCACACCAGATTTTTTATTTGTATGAATATAATATTATCAAATAATTCAATATAATGTATAGTATGATAATTATAGCATCAGCTTATGAAAAGCGTACGGCGTGTGTTCAAGCACAGCCTACTATAGATAGTAGGCTTATCTAAAGTAAGCCATGGTTCAAGGCACAAGTCTACTTACAAAAAACTTTATAAACAAATAAAAAAATAATACGTTCCTAGTTTGACTAAATTTGTACTTATAATGTATAGTAATGTGTGTGTTTATCCAATCAATGTAGGCTACCACTGGTTTACAGCTGAAAATGCCTTTATCAGCCTTGTCCACCAATTTATTTCTCGGAGTGAAATCCTTAATAATAGACCACGAAAATGTCGAAACTCATTAACAATAGGCGACCACTGGAGGGTCACTACAACTTCTACCTGTTCATCTATTTTTTGTGTAGTTGAGAAGTTGATATTGTGGTAATTATTCATATTGAATGAAAAAGACTAAGAAATTGTCAAAAAACCACTGATTTATTGATAATTAGAAAGACCGGTTTCGGTTATTACACCATTGTCAATCTCTGATAAACTGAGATTATCAGAGATTGACAATGGTGTAATAACCGAAACCGGTCTTTCTAATTATCAATAAATCAGTGTTTTTTTGACAATTTCTTAGTCTTTTTCATTCAATGTTCATCTATTGCTTTCGGCGGCCCCGTCTCCTTTCTTCTACCCAGAAATTCAATTTTTCAATGACAATATTATTCAGTTTCCATGATTAAGATTATATACTTTGCTACTCATTATATATCTACATTGTTAAAGAATGTTCTGACAATGTTTTGGAGCTAGTAAAGGATAGCGCAATCTGCTTTCTCGAATGATAGACAAGGATAGCAACTCCAATGTGAATCAAATGTTGCCACACACTAGTCTACAGTCTTCAGTATCTCACACAACAAAAAATCCTGAAATTTTCGGGTGAAAAACTTTCCCAAATACAACACCAATGTTGGCCTATAAATGTTGTCGTCCTTCATAGCACAAAGATGATAATGAGCTTTGCTGTCTTTTTCATCGTACTTTCTCTCAGTTGATTGTTGTTGGAAGAAAAAGTTTCTGAGCTATCGGAAGAAATTAGTGTCATTAATCATTGTCTATCTTTTTTCATGGCTTCTATTTTTGAAAGGTGAAAGGTTTGATGATGCGGACCTCTGATAGGAAAGAGATGGAGGGAGGGAAACTGTGTGAGTGATAGAGATAGAGACACTGCGTCATCTTGGTGACGTCATTATTGACTGTTTTTTTACGGCAGTGGTCGGAGGAAGAGAAAGGGTTGTTTCGAGGCAGAGTAGATGTATGGAAGATATTAGCTAATCAGATAATCAGTAATGGATATATTGGACATTATTGATTAGTGAAATTAGTTGATGAAGTACCACAAAAATTTTCCCTCACTGCATTTAGACACATATTGAAAACAGGGCAGATTTAGATTCAGATTCAGGAAAGAAAGAACTTACGGAGAAGAAAGCACAGGGAAAGTAGATCTGGCCATGATATTAAAGGGAAGGTAATTTTTAATACATGATAAATAGGAAATCCTCATATTATGCGAATAATAAGAATATATTGAATGTATGGTTAGTTTTCAGTAGAAACTGAAACAAGCAATTTGTAAATAAAATGGAGTGAATTGAAATTAAAGTTTAATTCTAAAGGAGTTGGGATAATTCTAGCATAGAGAAACGATAGCGTAAGTAGATATCCCATGGTATAGGGCGTTTATGTCGCAACTATTACTGTTATCCCAAGTCGATAGTTCACGTAGTTCTTTCCCATGCAGCTGTGTGACACTGGTAGTCTCTCAAATTGTGCCATTCATACACTATCACCCCAACAAAACAGTAAAAATTGACAATAATCGACAGTAATCGGCATGAGATAACAGTAAAAATTGCGACATAAATTCCCTATACCATGGGATATCTACTTACGCTATTGTTTCTCTATGATTCTAGTGAGAGAAAATTCTACAATATTGTAGTTTATATTTCGAATATTCTTTGGAATTCCCTACTGGAATATAATATATTCCAACTGATAGTGTAATGTTTTCACTGTAATAAAGCTTGATATGACTAGATTTGATTTCTCATAATGTGAGTTTAAATGGCAGATTTGTCCGCCCTTGACAACAGCAGAAATCAATGGCATGGGGTCATTGATCCCTGTGGTGAATTCCAAGTTATAATGGCAGTGGAGAAAGATAGGAGAACAACTTTGCCGATTCTCTGCATCGCCACTTCCTTCTATAGAAGAAGATGGTTAGGTTAGGTTAGGTAGGTTAGGTTAGGTTAGGTTAGGTTAGGTTAGGTAAAGGTTAGGTTAGGTTAGGTTAGGTTAGGAAACCAGATATTCTATGGAAGAGAGATTCTATAGAAGATACTAGTATATCAGATTAATATTAACTGTTCATTCTTGTCTTGAATAATGAAACATATTATGTTATTCATCGAGAAAATATATGTTTCAATGGACAAATAATTGAGATTGAATTTGTTGTAGTTTGATTATATTTCTACATTGTTGAGAAACAATCCGGCTACATTGTGGAGCTAGAAAAAGGATAGCGCTATCAGCTTTGTTGAATGATAGACAAGGATAGCAATACTATTGCTAATCAAATACTGCCATTATAACGTGAGCCTCACTCTAGGGGTTCTGACTCTAGGAGGGTCAAGGCACCACTTTGTCTCCATGCTTTAGTCTGCATTTGAATTTTATTCTGCAGTGGTGGGTGGTCGACTGAATTTAATTCAAGGCAATCTATTTTCATAATCCTCTCAGGTTCAATGTACCTATAAAGCTGTACTAAAAGCTACTTTTCAGAGAAAGTTGGTGGGGGAATAGGGTTCAAGTGAAACTCTTCAGGTTATAATAATACTAGGAAGCACGAGAGTTTTCCATTATGATTATCATAGGAAAAACTATACATAGGCAAATTGAGAGCTTGAATGCATTTTCCACCAGTCCATTTTCCATTGACAAATGTGCACTATCACGATCTGTATTAGAGAATATATAGTGAGGTCCAAGTTATGATCGCAGTGCAATGGTATTACCATAGAGAAACAATAGTGTAAGTAGATATCCCATGGTATAGGGAATTTATGTCGCAACTTTTACAGTTATCTCAAGCCGATTACTGTTATTATTGTCAATTTTTACTGTTTTGTTGGGGTGATAGTGTATGAACGGCACAATTTGAGAGACTACCAGCATCACACAGCTGGATAGGAAAGAACTACGTGAACTATCGGCTTGGGATAACAGTAAAAGTTGCGACATAAACGCCCTATACCATGGGATATCTACTTATGCTATTGTTTCTCTATGGTATTTCTATCATTCAGCAAAGCGGTTAGCGCTACCTCTTTCTCGCTTCTCTTTGTTGCCAGATCGTCTTTTAATAATGTAAAATTAATCATCAATTAACAAAATATTTCATCTTAATTTCGAGAATTCGTTATGAAATTATTGAAAAATATAATTTCTTGCTTAATAAAATATAAATGATTATTTTAAACGAGAATCAAAAGTTAATATTACATCAATAAACCTGTTTTTCAGTTTCCCAATTCCATCTAAGATGATTTATTCTATTGGATTATTATATTGTGTGTCACACGTGACCATTACACATTCAACAAAGCAGATAGCGCTATCTCTTTCTCGCTTCTCTCTGTTGCCAGATCGTCCTTTAACAATGTAGAATTGATAATCAATTAACAAAATATTCCATCTTAATTATGGAATTTCATTATGAAATAATTTGAAAATATAATTTCTTGCTTAATAAAATAGAATTGATTATTTCAAACGAGGATGAACAGTTAATATTACATCAATAAACCTGTATCAGCTACCGTCTATAGAAGGCATTGACAAGACAGAGGTTTGGCAACGTTGTTCTCCTATCTTTCTCCACTGCCATTACAACGTGGACCTCACTATAGATGTTAATCAATTCCAGCCTCACCAATTGATATAGCTGCGTACAGTTCATCAGTTGATGATACAGGGTCTGTATAATAAGTAACCGGATTGACCTCAGGAAATTTGTTATTGGCAAAATATGTACAATTTTTCATTAGATATCTTCAAAGTAGTCCCTATTGGAGTCGATAACACACTGATACCGGATTTTCAAATCCCTGAACGCTCCCTGGAAGTCGGCAACCTCTATGCTGTCTAAAGCCTTCGTTGTAGCACGTTGAACGTAGTCCAGAGTCCCGAACCGCGTCCCCTTAAGTTGTCTCTTGATCTTGGGGAACAAAAAGAAGTCCGGTGGTGCCATATTGGGGCTGTAAGGAGGATGTGGAAACGTTACCCTCGACTGTTTGGCCAACTGCTCGGTGACGAGCAGGCAGGTGTGCGACAGAGCATTGTGGTGATGGAGGATCTACGAATCGGCAACCCCCGGACGGTTGAAGATATCTAAGGGAGAATCTATATATATAAAAGCGAAATGGCACTCACTCACTCACTCGCATAACTAAAAATCTACCGGACCAAAAACGTTCAAATTTGGTAGGTATGTTCAGTTGGCCCTTTAGAGGCGCACTAAGAAATCTTTTGGCAATATTTCAACTCTAAGGGTTGTTTTTAAGAGTTTAAAGTTCGTCTTTTAGCATGTATATTCTTCTTCTCCCAATCTCTTAATTATAATTGAAATTTCCATATCATATGTTACTATAGAACTATAATCTAGATAGAGTACCTCTTCGAAACAGTTGTTAACTGGCAACTAAATTAATAATTTTGTCAGGTTGGCATTAAGTTGAGTTGACTTTGTTAGGTTGGCACCAAGTTGAAGATTTAAATGCATTTATCGCGGAAAAATTGATTGGGCACTGCTACTTCAATCCTGGGAATATTATATTACTAGCCGTCAGGCTCGCTTCGCTCGCCATATCCGTTTAGTCAGACGTTTAGTCTGGACCCCCGACTGGATTGTCCTAACATGATAAAAATTCAGGGGAGCGAAGCGAGCCTGCTAATCTCATTCTTGGACGATCCAGTCGGGGGTCCAGGGGGTGGAGCCCCCTGGCTAGACGGATATGGCGAGCGAAGCGAGCCTGACGGCTAGTTATACATATTTTGCCAATAACAAATTTCCTGAGGTCAGTCCGGTTACTTATTATACAGACCATGTATGCTCAGCTCACTATATCTCTGTATTTGTACAGATACAGTGAGATACAGATCAAGCATAGTTCATCTGTTGAACAGCGAAAAGTGTGTGTTCGTGGAGCATAAGGGTGTGATCACATTGAAAGCTAATATGAGCTAGTGCAAGCTTGATTATGCATGAGCCTAGATACAAAATTTGAAATGTGCTATTGAAACACGTTGTGACTTGCATGTAGCTGCTCACATTGAACGCAACCAGCAAGTGCACGCGTTCAGTGTGAGTGATTATATTGCTCTCTCCACATTTTGTTTCTCATCTGTGAGCTTGGTCATGCATAACCAAGCTTGCACTTGCACATATTATACGCATTCAATGTGATCATATGTTTATGTGCCACGAACACACACTGTTTGCTTTTCATAAGATCTGTGCGTACATTAACGCAAGAGACTGTTAATAGCTTTCTCTCTTTTTTCTACTCATCTCGATCTTATATCATTTCCTTATCTTTCCTTCAATCTGAATAGTTTTGAGTCCAACTTTCAAAAAGTTGACTCTGTTTCAACTTGGTAGTTTATTGAAGAATATCCAGTTCAACTCTAAAACACAGTTAAATTTTTAAACGTATCCAAACTTTTCTAGTTCAGTTGTTCTTGGAGTAAATAAATACCTTTCATCACATTATAACCGTTAAATTTATTTAATCGACATTCACAAATGATTATTATTGCAATATAATATGATTGGGAGAGGACAACAGGCATAGCCCAAACTGTATTTTCCCAAATTTTTACAAATAAAAGTTTCAAAAAATAATGAGGTTATGATTTCACTTTTCTCAAAGTAAAAAAGTTATGAAGAAATAAAATGTAAAGTAAAAGAAATAAACTTCTCAAGCCAATCATTGATTAATTTGATGAAAATACGAGTGACTGATTCAGTAGTCAACACCTCCAAAGGCAAGGAGCGCCCTGATTGGTGGATGGGTCGATTAGCCGCCATTCCACTTTCACAGCTCACTAGGCTACCAATGGGAAGCGAGCTTGAGAACGTCACATGCCAGTCCTTGACCAATGAGACGTATCGTTGTTTTTAGGCTCCTTGAAATAGTTCTGCCTTTCTCTGCTAGAATTCTCACTATCTCTCTTTCTCTCTCGGAGTCAACATACCTGTACATTCTTTGAAAATTACAATGGTTATGGAGTTGCATCGTGATGCTATTGATTTTTAAAATATGATTTATTAAAGTACCTCAAAATATAGTGAGGTTCACGTTTATAAAGTCAGCACCTGATTAACATTGGTTTGCTATTCTTGTTTCTCATCTATATAATCTATATAATAAGAGAGAGTAGGGTTGTGTTTGTTCGTTTGTTCGCATCAAAACATGTCAACTTGTGGATTGCATACCGGAAAAACGGGAATGATTTAGATCTCCAAATTTTGCACATAGATTCTAAAAATATCAATCTTGTGCACCTGGATCCCAAATTTAAATTTTCCTTTAGATTTTTCAGAATTAATGTTTAAAATTCATTGATGGTACATTCGATTTCATTAAAAAATCACCAAATCATATGGTCGAAATTAAAAAAGGAACATCTGTTTCTATATTGCTAACATAGTTTTGAAACTTCGTTTTCCTGATGCAATGTTTAGGCCTACACGTGGCATGGATTATTAATTTTTCAGCTAGAACAATTTTTGAGACAAAGTGCTAAATAAACGTCTACAGTTTCATCAATGCTGTATCGGCAATATGAAAACGCATGCAGTTGATATGTCTTTGAATGAAGGTGTTGTTATTTACATAAATAAATTATATTCTTCCATTTTTATTTAATTAAAATTTAAAAATTATTCGAGCCCTAATAGAATGACTAGAGAAAAACCCTTGCGAAGCACGGGTTACCTGCTAGTTAGACATAAATCAAATAGCTTCTTACTGAGATTGGATATTATGATAATCTGTTATACTGTATTTCTATGCTGTTGAAAAAAATAGTTGCATGGTTCATAATATGTTGAAGAGGATAGTGTTAACAAGTATATCAACACCAATATAAATCAAATACTGCCATTATAACGTGGACACCACTTTACATAAAACATTACCAATGTTTGATTTTGAACAATCTTGATTTCGAGATCTACTTTGTGACAATAATTAAGGACTGGAAATTTTGTATAATGAACAGCTGAAAGACTATGAATTGTGTAATCTTATCTAAATCTTGGAGAAGAATTGCACAAGGTTACCTTACTTTTTCTCTCCCTATCATTTGGATGATGTACTCATTCTATGAATCAATAAAGAATAAAGAGTAAATAATACTGTACACCAACCGATTTCCACGGCACTCAATGAGAATTGGGAAATTGGTGCGTAAACTAGATCACAAAAGTAGGCCGAGTTCAGCCCTTTTGACCCTTCAGGGGGTGGGCTCAGGATTTGGGGAGGAAGGAACATTGTTTAGGCCTACAACAATGGCAAATGTATTGAAGGGCTGCTGAACTACCCCCCGAAAGTAGAGTTTGGGGTCTACTGAGAATTGAAGGACTGCACGCAACAGGATCCCCTTTCCCCTGAAACCCCGAAAAGGGGCAACAATGGTGCCCTATTTATTTATCGAACAGGTAATCTACGCAGTAGCATGGGTATACGTCCTCCTGTGGCTGAGGTACCCCAATAAATAACTATAGTGAGGTCCACGTTATAATGGCAGTGGAGAAAGATAGGAGAACAATTGAATGAAAAAGGCTAAGAAATTGTCAAAAACCACAGATTTATTGATACTTAAAAAGACAGGTTTCGGTTATCGTCAATCTCTGATAAACTCATTGTCAGTTGATAATCCATACCAGTTTATCAGAGATTGACAATGATGTAAAAACCAAAACCGATCTTTCTAAGTATCAATAAATCTGTGGTATTTGACAATTTCTTAGCCTTTTTCATCCAATATGAATAATTACCACAATACCAACTTCTCAACTACACAAAAAAATAGGAGAACAACATTGTCGATCCTTGTCTTGTCTATGCCTTCTATAGATGGTAGCTGATACAAGTTTATTGATGTGATATTAACAGTTCATTCTCGTTTAAAATAATCAATAATATTTTATCAAGCCATAAATTATATTTCATAATGACTTTTCATAATTGAGATGGAATATTTAGTTAATTATTATCAATTCTACATTGTTAAAAGACGATCTGGCAACAGAGCAAAACGAGAAAGAGATAGCGCTATCTGCTTTGTTGAGTGATAGACAAGGATAGCAATACCATTGCTAATCAAACACTGCCATTATAACGTGGACCTCACTATAAGCTTGCTACCTGTAGTGTGGGATTAGCTTTAAAATGTCAGCATGCCTTGTGGATAGCATTTATGTTTACCACAATTATTCTGATGGGAGTGGATATTTGGTTCATTTTCCCCATTGTTTGTTTGTAATGGAGTCCCAACATGGAACGTAGCCTACAACGCAATAATACACGGCTGAAACAATACCCAACGGAATCCAGGCCTAAACTGGGTTGAATTGTGGAATTTTCCTGTTTTTTCTGAACGTATGTGAGTAGCTAAGCTGCGCTGTGATGGATCGGAGGTGGATGGGTGACCGTGTGGCGTGATTAGCTTCCTAGATCAGATATATTATATCGGGCATTTATTTATGAATGCATTTATTACAATGATTGATATGATAATCTGAAACAGGAAAACTTAGGCTCAACTCAATTCTCTGACTCCAGCTGTTTAGAACTTAGCCAAATCCCGAGCTCGGGAACCGGCCCTAAGGTTCAACTCACACTTACGCGACTCATGTCGAGAAGAGACTGGACTCTAGTCGAGAGCATATGTTTTCAAATGGTGACAGTCGCGGAGACTAGAATCGACTGGTCTGAGTGTCACCATTTGGAAACACATGCTCTCGACGTGAGTCGAATCTCTTCTCGAACTGAGTCGCGTAAGTGTGAGTTGAGCCTAAGGTTAGCTTCTACTATTAATGTGTATTTTGTATGAAATTTTTTTATCAGGTTTACGCACCAGTAGACAATAAAATTGAATATATCTACGTTATTTTAATGACGTGTATCTCATGCATATAATCCATGTACTGTAGTATACTTTCTTGTTTTTTGCAATCTTTCTACAAATTTTACAAACCTTCCATTTTTGCTATCTTTTTTTCGCCTCAGTGAATAAAGCACATTGAATCTCCTAGATTTCGAAATGATTTATTCATAAATTTACACTTTTTTCAACAATTTCATGACCAATAGACTAACACTATTCTAGATCATTCAAGTGGAAAGTGTCAATTTACATCTTCTTCTTCTGTTTCTTTCACTTCTTTTCATTTTTCCCCTTTTTCTTTTCCTTCTTCGTCGTCTTCTTCTTCTTCTTCAACAATTTATTCATGAATTTACAATTTCATGACCAATAATAACAACACCATTCCAGCTCATTCTAGTGGAAAGTGTCAATTTACAACTTCTTTTTCTGTTTCTTCTACTTATTTTCCTTCTTCTCCCTTTTTTCTTCTCATTCTTCTTCTTCTTCTTCTTCTCTTCTTCTTCTTCTCCTTCTTCTTTTTTTTTCTTCTTCTTCTTCTCCTCCATCTTCTTCTTCTTCTTCTTCTTCTTCTTCTCCTTTGTCTTCTTCTCCTTCTTCTCCTCCTCCTCCTCCTCCTTCTTCTTCTTCTTCTCCTTTGTCTTCTTCTCCTTTGTCTTCTTCTCCTTTGTCTTCTTCTCCTTTGTCTTCTTCTCCTTTGTCTTCTTCTCCTTTGTCTTCTTCTCCTTCTTCCTTCCAGAGTTTAGGCATCAATTTACATTGTATGCCATTTCTAAGATGGTTTCGTTTCTCTTGGAACATAATAAAGTATTGCATTATTTTCATATTCACCTTGACATGCAATGCATAATAGTTGGGGGTGATTACCCCATCTACACTCTACTTCGCAGGGGGTTGAAGAGTGAAAATGAATGCACCAATCACAACCCTTCTTACTAATTACGTTCTCTTATCACACTTACTTTCTTATCAAATATTATGAACCCTTTATCGCGTTTTCTGTTGTCAAACTATAGATATATTAACTTCAAATTGTGGGTTTATCTGGGTGTTATTAATGCATTCTATATTGGAAACTGTATCGTGTCATTTTGAGACTATAGGTATATATTGTTGGTGATGAAAAACTTGTGAGTTATTTGTTATATTTCGAAAGTATAGGTATAGGGTTGGGAAAGGGAGACTTGTTAGTTTGTTATTATGTAAATTCATGTGCTTGCAGTAGCAAAAGCTCTGGATATCGTGCTGGGCGAAATCGAGCAGAAATCAGCATAAAATAACAGAATTTTCTGAGTTTGAAGACTCCATGACGAATACATATTTGTTCATTCATGAGAGTGTGTCATGAACATTCAAATTAATCAATAATCGTTTCAATAATTTGTTTATCTATCTATTCGTTCATGGAAACAACAGGTATGAACAAATTTAGCCTCCTTCACACACATTCCTGTCAAATTTCATGAAAATCCATTGCCGCGTTTCGCCGTAAATGCGGGACATACATACATATATTTCCTATTCTAATGATAATAATGTGAAATTTATCTTCTTTGTTTGGTTTTGAAGCATCTAAATTTCACAATCTACTCTGTGAAAATAATTAAGGACTGAATTTTTGCAAAGTGAACAACTACAAGACTCAACCTATATCGGACTATGTGTTATCTAAATTTGGGAGTAGAATAGCACAAGGTTACCATATTTTTTCTCTCCCTATCATTTTGATGATCTAATAATCATAGTAAATATGAATACATATAAACATAAAGATAAATTCAAAACCGTCTACTTGAATATTGGACCTCACTTCTCTCGGTCAATCATGCAAATTAGAGTGAAATCATATTACATAATCCAAACATTGTTGAAAATCTAGTGGAGCTCCAGTGTGAAGTGAATTTTACAGACTATTGCTTTCAGTAAATTGGATTGTGTTCTAAGCTTTGGCTTGTGCACACTTGTATGGCATCTATAATTGATATTGCCTGCGTTTCAAGTGTCAATATTTCTAGACAATATTGTGACAATTCGTTGCACGAGAATGCCATTGAGTTCAACCCCTGTAAAATGACGTCACATTAATGATCTTTTTATTAAATTGGTTCAGTTATAGCTTGAAGAAAAGAAAGCATAAGAAGATATTTCATGGTATGAGGTGTTTATATTCTATATTTCTAGCTGATTTTTCGTTAACTAGAGCCGATTACTGTTGACTCCTGTCTCCTATTACTGTTCTGATCGGGTAAGAGTGTAAGAACGGCATAGTATGAGAGACTACCAGCGTCTCAAGAGATAGGTACTAGAACAATCTGGGATAATACAAAAGGAAAAAGAGTCTCCTTCTAACGCCAATATTACCGTGAAAATCAGACTATAGAATTATTATTTATCATAAATCAGCTGTCGAGTGGATTATTAATTGCATGCAATAGCGCATGCAATTGATATCTCAATGTAACTTGGTAAAAAATCAGCTGCTGTGTAGACTATTAATCGCATGCCTTATTGAATGCAAATTTAAGGCACTATTGAATGAACTATTTATTGCATGCAATAACGCATGCAATTAATAACTGAAATGACATAGTATTGCCTCTCGACCTTTCTCTGCTTTCAACTCGGACTGTCCTGTTGCCAGTATGTCTTGAAGGAGATAAGCTTTTGATGTTAGCATTTTTGGTACACCAACCCCAACAGCCATTAGCCGTTTTCACACCGATACCTCGCCGACACGACATACAGACAGAATTTACTCTGATGGACAGTATAAGAGGAGGCTGTGGTTTATAACTGCGCGAGGTCTACTGCTCACAGAACTACTAGTTATCTTATAGTAAAGAAAGTAGTGTGCAACAGAAAGAGAGAATGGGAAATGTCATTATTTTTTATAGCAAGCTTGTCTTTTATAGCAGGTCTCGTTTGGCATTGTGGCATCAGCTATTGATGCATTTATTATGAACATTGTTATTCCTGCATGCTTCTCTATGTGCTTCACTGTCCCTATATGCACTTTCTGAAATTGTATTGCTTATGATTTCGCTTGTGATTACATCAGGATTTGATGAGTTGATCTGTTTTCATGAATGCAATCGAAGGTTTTCTGATTTTTCCTCTTTATCTTCTTCTCCTTCTTCTTCTTCTTTTCTTCTTCTTCTTCTTCTTCTTCTTCTTCTTCTTCTTCTTCTTCTTCTTCTCCAATCTCAGTCACACGTATTTGTGCATTGGGATATTGGCCTATACTGTATTTTGGAGTCACACTATGAAATGTATAGAGAGGTCCACGTTATAATCGCAGTATTTGAATGAAATATTGAAGTTGCTATCCTTGTCTATGATCCGACAAAGCAGATAGCTCTATCCTCTACTGTCCCTCATCGTTTTTCAACAATGTAGAAGCGTAGTTTATTAACAAATGGTAATTATTCGATCATTAAAATAGTTATTTGTGCAACTAGTGCGCTAAGTGACAGTTTGCTGCACCGAAAGGACGGCTCGGGCGGAATGGCTTCTTGAGTGCAGCAGAGGAACTTTGCGCACGTATTTCACATTTAATTTTTCCTACAGTTGCCATTGAATATGCGAAGTGGTTGATTGAATGATTATGGGTAAAATGATGACTGAAATCCATCAAATGTTTGTGTGTGTGTGTGTGATTCATTTAAAAATTAATAATCCAATTGAAGTTGAAAGTTCTCAGCCAATGTTCTCATTTTTATTCATTCAAGAATCAGAAAAAGTACAGATGAAACAAAAACTTCACATTCAAAATACACGCCAACAGCTTGTTGGCTGAACCGAGATGCAAGATGGCTGAACCGACAAGCGCGCGACCTAGCGGGGAGAATCGTACCTAAGTTAAAAATTATCCAGCTAAAAATTAAGTTAAAAATCCAGCTAAAAATTACTGAAACATGATTCAGAGATTTAGACTTTTGCTCAAATTAACGAGAAAAATGCTCAAAGTAAACTGAAAATAACATAGACAACAGAGCATATTTATTGTAGTATTGTTATGTTTTTTATTATTTTCATTTATATGAATATCGAACGGTAATCATTTAACCTCAAAATTTGAATTTTATAATGTATATTTGCTACTTTTCCTCATTCTTGGAGTTGAAATAATAATTATCAATAGAAATGAACTATTATTTATTATTTATGAGGAAATTCGTAAATGATGATTATTTAATTATGATTTAGATGAACATATTCTTGTTTTGGATTTCTAGATTGGGATTTTATCATAAATGTAGGGTAGCCATTGAAATGATTCTTATCTAAATCTAACCACAGTCATTTTTACAACTTAATGTTTGTTTTCGTGCACTAATCCTCCATATAACCCACCAACTATTTTGTGTTGCCATGTTGCAAATCTGGAGTGCAGAAAATTTTTTTTCCTACAGATACCCTGAAAAGTGACCATTTGTGCACTGATGCAGGCTGCAAAGAATCACTTTTCCGCACTAGTGCGCAAAGTGAGTACTTTGCGTACTCCAGATTGCAGCATGACAACGCAAAATAGTTAGTAGGTTATATGGAGCACCAGTGCAGCAAAATCAAAATGAAGTTGGTAACAGTGACTGCTGTGGCTGCTATAGTGAGCAGAGGTGCAACCAAGCACAACGCGCTAATTATTAGTAGATATTATTACCAAGGACAACGACAGCACAGTGCCACCACAGCACACACCACACAGCTGCCCCCCGCCATTCAAACTACTATATTATTCAGCCAATTTTACCCATAATTACCCACTTTTCATATTCAATGGTAACTGTAGGAAAAATTTAATGTGAAATACGTGCGCAAAGTTCGTTTGCTGCACTCAAGAAACCATTCCGCCCTCGCCTACGGCTCGGGCGTAAACGTTTCTTTCGATGCAGCAAACTGTCACTTTGCGCACTAGTTGCACAAATAACTATTCCCGCACTAGAGCGGAAATGTGAATCTTTGCGCTCTGTAATCAGTGCAGGAATCGTCACTTTTCAAGGTAACTGTAGGAAAATATTTTTTCTTCTTCTTTTTCTCCATCTTCGTATTCTTCTTTTCCTCCTTTGCCATTGTACCTACAATATTTGAATGGTGATTTGAATTTTTGCTGCAATTGATGAAATATACGAGATCACTACAACGATTCTATCACTCAGATAACCCGTCTTAACTATCTTCTATGGAAGGCAGTGACAGGGGAGGGAATCGGCAGCGCTGTTTTCCTCTCTCTCTCTCTCTCTCTCTCCACTGCCATTAGAAGATGGACCACACTACAGCGAACAATACAGAGCTTGATTGCTCGAGATCTGAAAAATAATCTACGAAGTAAGAACAGATAAAAGTGAGTGTACCTTGCAATAGGGTAGAGAATGAGGATGAGGATTAGAAGAAGGAGATTGATTGATTGATTGATTGATTGAGTACTTTATTTATGTAGATTACAATATATACTGGCTTATACACTTGTATACAATAGCTTACAATACAGCAAAGTATCGATGAATCTACATAATATAGACTAAGAAAATAACTATGAACTGTATATTATATGAAAGAGCAATTGTAATATAATAACTATAGATAATAATCATATTGTTATGCATCTACATAAATTGGCGGAGCTTTGGACATATCAATGTCCATTCTTTGGGAAGAATATTAAAAATATCCTCCCCACTAACTCTCTACCAAAACGTTAATTTCGTTATTTAAACTAAGGATTTATTTATTAATGGAAATATTGTAAAAGTTTTAATCAATATGAATATTGAAGAGAAAAAAAACAGAAAATTGATAAAGTAAAATAATTATATAGGTAGATAGATCAAATAATTGATTAATAAAATGAAGTAGGCTGAGAAGGAGAAGAATGAGGAGGAAAATGAGGAGGTGGAGGAGGAGGAGGAGGAGGAGGAGGAGGAGGAGGAGGAGGAGGAGAAAGCGGATTATCGGATTCCGTTTTGCAGCCGTTCGTAGGCTAGAAGCCTTGTAGCGTTGTAGCACATGGAAAGCTGAATGGAAACGACTTGTGTGAAGCCATATAGGATACAAGTCGCCTAATCTTCTGCGCGGCTATTCAATTTCCCAGATGATTTTCACGTTGGCTTTCAAGTGGAAAATCACTGCAATTTTCACACTCACCTCTTTCCAATTTCCTTTGGCATGGATTTCTTTTTCACTTACAATAATTACCCAATACAATTATTTTCCATTTCTCAGTGTATCACCGTATATTTCATCGATAATATCTGATTCTTCCAGTGAAATTGAATTGAATCGAGTGACTGCCTTTATTTTGACCTAGGAGGGCGAAGTTAGGGCGCAGTCGGCCCTCTCTTACACTTGACCCTCCAATACAATACTAAATCATAGTTTAACAATGATACTCAGTAAAAGAAAAATTAAACAAAACAATATTTTATATGAAAAAGAAGAGAGAAAAAGAAGTGCGGATTATTAATTATTTAGTGTTTAGTAAGTCATTAGATGGTTAGTTGTTTGAAATAATGCTTTCTATGTTCTGTCTTCCTTTGCTCATCAACCACTTGTGTACTATTATTTTGAACTTTCAGATGATTGATCTGTTCAGAGTTTGCAGGAAGTAGATTATATAATTTTGGTGCTAAATGATTGAAATGTTTCTGGTATAATGCCTTCCTTGCAACATTGGTAATGAGAAGATTTCTGTATGTGGTGTTGTGGTTGTGGTTTCTGGTTTGAAATGTTGTTGGGTTCTTGTGTAATCTGGAATAATAATCATTTAGATGTACATTAGATGAAAAGAAATCGATTCAGAATTTTTTCAAGATAGTATTGTTCTGTACCTACATGAATTGGCGGAGCTTTGAACATATCAATGTACATTCTTTGAAAAAAAAATTGAGAGTATCCTTCTCAGGAACTCTTTACTAAGAGAGAGGAAGAATGTGAGAGACAGAGAGGCGAGAGAGAGTCAGAAAGAGCGAATGATAGTGAGAGATTGAGTACTTTATTTATGTAGATTACAATATATACTGGCTTAAACAATAGCTTACAATACAGGAAAATTATGGATGAATTTACAAAATATAAATTAAGAAAAAAATATTGAGCTGTATATAATATGAAAAAAAAATTTGTAATAACTATAGATAAAATAGATAATATTGTTATGCACTACATAAATTGGCGGAGCTTTGGACATATCAATGTGCATTCTTCGGAAAGAATATTCAAAATATCCGTCCCACTAACTCTCTACCAAAGAGAGAGAGAGACAGTAAGAAAAAAGATTGATTGATTTGATTGATTGAGTACTTTATTTATGTAGATTACAATATATACTGGCTTATACACTTATATACAATAGCTTACAATACAGCAAAATTATAGATGAATTTACATAATATAGACTAAGAAAATAATTATTGAACTGTATATGATATGAAAAGCAATTTGTAATATAATAACTATAGATAATAATCATATTGTTATGCATCTACATAAATTGGCGGAGCTTTGGACATATCAATGTCCATTCTTCGGAAAGAATATTAAAAATATCCTCCCCACTAACTCTCTACCAAAGAGAGAGGGGTTTTGAAAATGAGCAAAAAGACATAGCCTCGATTACTATACACATTATTCGAACTAGACATGTATGTTGAAATGGAACATGCCCACATGAGAGAACATGTAAATGGCGTTGACAACGGCTATTACTTAGTGAGGGGTTCGACCGCTAGGGAGCGACACTAAACCTCATTCCAGCTTCCTCTACAGTGAGGTCCACGCTATAATGGCAGTATTTGATTAACATTGGTGTTGCTATCCTTGTCTATCATTGGACAAAGCAGATAGCGCTTTCCTTTTCCACCTCTGCAACGTTGTTAGATAGTTTTTCAACAATTTCGAAATGAATTAACAAAATATTTAATCTCAATCATGGAAATGTATCATTTAATCATTGAAAAATATATTTTCTTGACTAATAAAACATAATTGATCATTCAAAACGACAATGAACAGTTAGTATTACATCTATTGTACCGGTATAAGTATCCTCCTCTCTAGAGGACAGTGGCAAGGCAGAGAATCGGCAAAGCTGTTCTCTTATCTTTCTCCACTGCCATTATAACGTGGACCTGACTATAGAGTCCCTTCCGCTCTTCCCACACCCCTAAACTCCCATTGATTAGATATGTTGTCTGTTGTAATGTGTCCCTTGAATTCCAATGGGGTCAATTTCAACCCCTAACTACAACCCCCGGAATATTTGCGATAATAGCTGGTGCTTGTGTATTTCTACTAATAGTTGTGTTGGAATTCATGGAGGGCTGCATTTGTACTCATTAAGGAATATATTCAAATTATTTATCTTCATTGGGAAGATTGGCTCACATATAATGTCTTTGAAATTACTTTGATAAAACACTTCCAAAAATCTGGTGTGGCGGACTCACACAACTTTCCTTGCCGTTATGATTTGATCACCTGACGCTAGTGTTCTCGCGCATATCTAGTCTACTTATAAACAAGATCCAGCAAGCTGGTGATAAGACAATAACGTTGGAGACATACGAGGTCTGCTATCTCTTCATAGTGAATCATTTATAGAATCAACAGTTGCAAACAGTTGCAATAATTGGATAATCACATTTCGAGCTTATTTTTATTTTAGGTGAAAATATTACTGGACATTAATTGTAGAGATGCTCATGCTTAATCTTGTTCCACTCGAATTTTTTGTTTAAATTGTATCTGAAGCCTGATAATTAAGAATCTAAAATCAAACTTTGTATAGATGGGGCGGAGCTCCTGAAATTTTTACGGATATGGGACTTGTGGCAGTTGATAGAGCTTATCGATGACTATTCTAGGTATAACTTTAATCAGAATCGTTGGAGCCGTTTTCGAGAAAATCGCGAAAAACCCTGTTTTTGACAACATTTTCGCCATTTTAGCCGCCATCTTGAATCGCATTTGATCGGAAGTGTTCGTGTCGGATCCTTCCATTGTAAGGAGCTTACGTTCCAAATTTCAAGTCATTCCGTTAATTTGGAGATGAGATATCGTGTACACAGACGCACATATACTCATATACACACACACACACACACACATACAGACCAATACCCAAAAACCATTTTTTTGGACTCAGGGGACCTTGAAAAGTATAGAAAACTTGAAATTAGGGTACCTTAATTTTTTTTGGAAAGCAATACTTTCCTTACCTATGGTAATAGGGCAAGGAAAGTAAAAATAGAAAACACTTTATACCACTGTACTATAATACAAACACTACAAATTCAAGGGTACCTACAAGTGTAAACACAACCCATTTTTGGGCAATTTCTATCTAAATTTGGGAAAGAAATAGTTGTGGGCGTTAAGCCTGTTGTTACTTCCCCAATCATTCATAGTTGAGAATGATATAGTATCTATCAATGAATTAATATTAATTTCACGTTATAATGACAGTGGAGAGAGATAGGACAATAGTTTTCCCACTGCCTCCTATAGAGAGTAGCTGATACCGGTATATCTAACGTGATAATATTATTTTTTGTGCCGGTTGCACAAAATCCGGTTGAATTTCAACCGTGATTAATTTCACGAAAACCAATCAGAGAAGGTGTTTTTGAAAAGACGGCTTCTCTGATTGGTTCTCGTGGAATTAATCGCGGTTAAAATTTAACCGGCTTTTTTGCAACCGGTCTTATCTGTTCATTCTTCTTCAAAGTAATCAATTATATTTCATTTTCAAGAGAATATATTCTTCAATGATTGAATGATACATTTTTATGATTGAGATTGAAATTTTTGGTGATCAATTATATTTCTACTTTGTTGATAAAAAATCTGGCAACGTTGAGGAGGTGGGAAGGGATAGCGCTATCTGCTTTGTCGAATGATAAACAGGGATAGCAACACCAATGTTAATCAAGAACTGCTATTATTACGTGGACCTCACTATAATTTCACAGCAATTGACAATAGAATCAAGATTTAATTTTGTGCCGATGGAACTCAAACCCCACATGTATATTTCAAACTTTATTCTTTATTGATTCATAAAATAAGTACATCATAATGGGAGATAAAAAAAGGTAACCTTATAGGGAGAGAAACTTTGAAACATAGATAGGTATGTAACCAATGTAACAAGGCCTTCTTCAATATAAATAATGACAGTAATGCTTTATGTCAAATTCCAATTCAAATTCAACAAATTAATTAAAAGAATTTTAAATTTAATTTAAAAGAATTTATGTCTATCTTGTATCATAGTTTCTATCCAGAATGAACAGATAATGATGAGGAGTCAAGAGATTAAGATACAGAGTTGAAGAGAAAAATGTATTACCTCTGTAAAATGTGATAAACAGTGTGGGTTTAATTTGTAAAACGAGAGTAAAGAAAGAATTTCTGGATTTCTGAAGAGGAGAAATTACTTTCCCAGAGTATAGAGGGAGAATAATAGGAACGGGGAGTGCAAAAAGAGAGAGAGGAGAGAAACAGAGTTGAAAGTGAGAAAGAAAGAGAGAAAGAGGAATAGAGAGAGCGTGTGTTTGAGGAGGGGGAGAATTTGCAGATGTATCAGAGCAAGTGTATGTGTGAGAGAGAGAGGAACTATGCCACATTGTGTGAGAGAGAAATTGGCTGATGTATTTAAGGGCCGGCAGCCACTCAATGAATGGCTGTAGACACACTCACTCATCTTGTTAACTCTTGCTGTAGAACAGAGACTTCTGTCTCACTCTATCTTGTACAACACACATATCTCTGTCTCACTCTGGTTCCTTTATCTCTTAGAGATAATCCAATTTGCTCCCTACCAGGGCACTTTACACTTCTCATCATACACTTTACGTTTTTAACTCTTCATCTTCCACCAGTTTTTCTTCAACTACTTTTCCTTCTTCTTCTTCTTCTTCTTCTTCTTCTTCTTCATCGCCTTCTACTCCTTCTCATCCCCTCTCTATATCAGTTCTCACTTTACACTTATTACTTCACTTCCATAATGTATTTGTTCCTAATAGTTTTCCCTTTTTATAAGTAAATTTCTTTTGAAATGCTATTCAACTACACATCTTTTTCCTGTATTTTTCACCAAAGGACGGCAGAATTCGTTTTTTTATTGCTGTATATTCAGTGAAAATATACAGAAAATGTCATGAATAACTTGGTGCCCACATCGGCGTTCACTTGCTGCTCTCTCTGACACACTCACTCAATCACTCAATTTTTGGTGAATTTCTAATTTTTAGTCAAATTTTCAATTTTTGGTTCAGTTATCTTCCATTCATTTCAAGTAACAGAGAAGGTTAAGAATCCTTCTTGCCAAATGAAAATCATGGTCAGAGAGATCTTCAATGTACAAACATCAGACTTTTTCTCTCCTTATCATTTTGATGATGTACTTATTGTATGAATCGATAAAGAATAAAGAATACAGACTCTGCTGATTTTCTGTAATTTAATGATTCATTCATTGAATAATTTTCTTTTTGTCAAGTTTTAAAATAGACCATTGCGGAGCACGGGCTACCTGCTAATATACAATAAAGGCATATCATTGAAAACTCTACTCTGCTTGGAGAAGCACTTATTGGAAAAGCTACTCCGTTACAGGTTATTTCAACAGATATAGCGTATCATTCAAATAAAGGTGTATCATTCAAATAAAGGCGTATCATTCAAATAAAGGCGTATCATTCAAATAAAGGCGTATCATTCAAATAAAGGCGTATCATTCAAATAAAGGCGTATCATTCAAATAAAGGCGTATCATTCAAATAAAGGCGTATCATTCAAATAAAGGCGTATCATTCAAAAGCCTTCCACTTGTATTCTGATCTTGTAAATTGGAGCTGTGTAAACCGATCTTTTGCAAATATATTCAAGCTGTAATGAAGTAGACAAAGATGGAGTGATGAATGAAAACGAGAGAAAAGATTTAATCATTCTATCAATTGTCGATGCATGGAAGTGGTTGTAATATGATGTTGACAAAGATGAAAAGATGAATGGAACGAAGAGAAATGATTTAATCATTCAATTGTCATCCAAGTGATAATAAAATAGACAAAGAGAGAATGATCAATGAAACGAGAAGAAAAGATTGAAGGAAACAAGAATATCTTGAAAGCAAACCAATACCGTTGAAAGAAAACACTGAAAGTTTTATTTGAAAATGACGGCGAAAAATTCGCTTTCAAATCGGGAGAGATCATTTGGATTCTGTTTGCCCGTCTATTGTTAGCTCAATGCTGTACTTTTTACTCTTTTTTTGCTCGGTTTTTGCTCACTTTGTAGTCCATCCATCATGCTGAGAATATCTGCCACTGTTCCACGTCAATCAATCATCGTTCCCCTCTCTCTCGATCATTTTTTTCTACTATCTTCTCTTTCTCTTTGCATCTTTGCTGTGTTATTCCCATCATCAACAATATCTCTTTCTCACTCTGATGTGTTATTCCCTTCATCATCAATATACCTTCTTCACTCTTTGTTGAGTTATTTCCTTCATCATCAATATCTCTTTCTCACTCATTGCTGTGTTATTCCCTTCATCACCAATATCTCTTTCTCACTCTTTGTTGTATTATTCCCTGGCTAGATAACTGACAGCTGAATGGTTAACATCATTCACAGAGATGAGAGAATTTTTTCTTCGTAATTTGTGAGGTGAAACAGGAAAATACTGTTTTAAAACGGGATGGTTTCGTGGTAAAACATAAAAATGTTGTGTATCAGAAAATTCACTGAAACTCTCAGAAAAACACTAAATGATTTTCTTGTAGAACAGAAATATTTGAAGAGAATTAGAAAGTGTAGGCATGACGTTAATGTATTTTCAAAAACTAGTCATTTTATGTGTTAACGTGACGTTATGATTGACGTAATGACGTAATGATTGAGTAGTAAGAAACCATCACAATCACATTTCAACCACATACACTGATTTATCAATTTTTGAGGTAAGCATTGATTTATTTTAACCATTTAATCTTCACATTTTAAGATCTCAACGATTTAATTCTATAAGTTCATATCTGATGAGATCCAAGTACTGAGTTAAAAGACTAGGTGCCGGTTGCACAAAAGCCGGTCAAGTTTTAACCGTGATTAATTTCACGAGAGACAATCAGTGAAGGCCTTTTGATAAGACGGCTTCTATGATTGGTTCTCTTGGAATCAATCATGATTAGAATTTAACCGGCTTGTGTGCAACCGGCTCTAAAACTTATTAATTGGTGCATTTCAAGCTTAAACTTCATCAGTTCTAACCATAAAATTCGAGCATTTTAAGACCTCAATGGTTCAATATTACAAGTTAATATCTTAGATCCAAGTATTAAATTTGAAGACTAGATAATCGGGCTCAAGCCTGAGGTATTTTCTGAAAGTTGTGTAATTCTGAATAATCTGAGTTCTCAGAATTCGAGAACTTGGGCAAATTGAGGCAAATCAGAATATAATTGGTTATAACAAGCAAGAATTAACAGTCAATATTACATAAGATATACCAGTGTGAGCTAGGATAGTAAATAGTATCTAAATACTATTCTTGGTATCAGCTAACCTCTGTAGAAGGCAAGGCAGTGAATCGGCAACGCTCCTCTCCTATCTTTGTCCACTGTCTTTATAACGTGGACCTCACTATAGTACACGATGTGTAAGTCTATTCATGGACATTGATCGCTTTACTGTACTTACTCTATTTCTCTCTCAATCTCTCTCACTCACTCTCTCTTTCTCTCTCTCTCTTCCTCTCCCTCGGTCACTATCTCTCACTCACTCTGCGTCTCTCATCCTTCTTCCATCCATCTCTCCGTCTCTCATCCATCTTTTTTGGTAGAGAGTTAGTGGGGAGGATATTTTTAATATTCTTTCCGAAGAATGGACATTGATATGACCAAAGCTCCGCCAATTTATGTAGATCATAACAATATAATAATTATTATCTATAGTTATTATATTACAAATTGCTTTTTCATATCATATTCAGCTCAATAATTATGTTCTTAGTCTATATTATGTAAATTGATCTATAATTTTTCTGTATTGTAAGCTATTGTATATAAGTGTATAAGCCAGTATATATTGTAATCTACATAAATAAAGTACTCAATCAATCCTCTCTCTCGGTTACTATCTCTCACTCACTCAGCGTCTTTCTCTCTCTCAATCACAATATAGGCCATACTCTTTCTCGCATGTACAGATCATGTATGTTGTAGTCTAATCGGGTTGTTTCCCTCTCACACACTCTCTCACTCTCTTACTCTTTCTTTCTCATACTCTCTCACTCTCTCTCCCCTTCTCCCTCTCACTCACAGGGTTGTGTGGTAGAGAGGACCAGGAGTCCTAACTCCGCCCTAATAAAGGCATGTAATCAATCAATCAATCACTCTTTGTCACTCTCTCTCTGTCTCTGTCACTCTCTCTCTCTCACACATAATATCTCTCTTTCATGTTCAAATTATGTTTGTTGTATGTAGTCTAATAAGGTCTACTCCTCTCTCACGCTATCATTCTCTCTCACTGTGTCTCTATATATTTTTCTCTCTCCCTCACTCTTTCTCTATCGCTTCTACTCTCTCTCTCTCTTTCTTAAACTCTCTCCCTCTAGAGCTGAGTGCTTTACTATGCCGCAATGACACCGATTTCCTTCTAGGAAAGAGCTTCTCTAAGAAACCTCCTCACCCCTCAGCGGCCATCACTACCCTTGAAAATTCTCCACTCTCACCCTCCTAGCTCATTCACCCTACTGTGAAAAGTTTTTCCACCTCGTGGAAAAACCACCTCCCAAAAGAAAACATCATGCATCTCACTGTGGAAAATCATTCCCGTTTTGTTCCACCTATAAATTGAAAAAGCGAGAGTCACTACAAACTAGGAATCATTTTTCCGTTGACCTCCATCTACAGTAGCTTTGCTGGAGAAGAAGGATGAGAAGAAGGAGGACGAAAAGGAGAAAAAGAAGGTTAAGTAGAAAAAGAAGAAGGGAAATGTGAGGATGGATGCAATAGAATAGATGGAAATTGAAGGAGCAGAAAATAAAGAGAAAGTTAAGAATGAATGCACTGGAAGAGGAGGTATTTGCAGGGTGATGACTGAGGAGGAGGAGGAGTAGGAGGAGGAGGAGAAGAAGGAGGAGGAGGATGAGGAGGAAAAAGAGAAGGAGGAGAGGAAGAATAAGTAAAAGTTGTGAATAACATGTAGAAGTTCTAGGAGAATACAGAAGAAACAATAAAGAGAAGTGGTGAGAATGGAGTGGAAGGAGAAGAGGAGAATGAGAGAAGAGAACAGAGAGAGATCAAGAGAAGAAGTGGAAGAGTGGAAAAAGAAGAGGTTCAAAGAAGAGAATGAGAAAAATGGATACATTATCGTGGTGTTAATTTTTACAAGGATCAATAGTTGAATGACGAAGACTTGATGGAAGAGGAAGAAGAAGATAAGATGAGAAAGAGGAGAGATGATTTTACGAGAGGAACTAGAAGAGGAAATGAGAAGGAGGTGGGTGGAGTATGGAGAAGAAAGAGGAGAAATTGAAGAGATAGGAAGAAGGAAGAAGCAGGATAAAAGGAAGATAAGAAGGCAAGCACTTGAGAAATAGAAGTATACCACAATACAAGGGAAAAATTGTTCAAAAGAGAAGGTTAGCAAAAGCATAGATATAATAATCGAGGGGGAAAATTCTACAAGAAAGAAAAAGGGAACAAGTTAGGAGAAAGATGGACGAGGGAAAGATATGGATGAGAACTTAGTATAGAAGATAAGGAGTAGATTGGAAGTTAGGAGCAGTATATAAGAAAGAAGATATACTTCGTGGTGACAATTTGTACCAGCCTGTTGGGTGACAATTTCATGATTCTTCTATTCTTCCCCCAATTCCTTCTTCTTCTCTTCTTCTTCTTATTCTTCTTTTTCTTCTTTTCTCCAATGTCACCTCTTCCCTTATTTCCATTCTATTGTGACTGAAAATTAATGTTCAGTCACATGTATTTGTGTATTGGGATATTGGCCTACTGTACTTTGGAGTCACGCTATGGAATATATTGTGAGGTCCACGTTATACTGACAGTATTCGAACAACATTGTTGTCGCTAACCTTGTCTATAAACCGACAAAGCAGATAGCTCCATTCTCTACCATCTGTCGTTTTTCAACAATGTGGAAGTGTAGTTAATTAACAAATGGTTATTATTTAAACTTAAAAAATATTTGTTTTTGATGATTGAAATATAATTTATTATTTTTTACAATAATGAACAGTAAATATTAAATCAGATATAACGGTGTCGGTTATCCTCCATAGAGAGCAGTGACAAGGCAGAGAATTAGCAATACTATTCTATAAATCTTCCTCCACTAGCATTATAACATGGATTGATTGATTGATTGATTGATTGAGTACTTTATTTATGTAGATTACAATATATACTGTCTTATACACTTATATACAATAGCTTACAATACAGCAAAATTATAGATGAATTTACATGATATAGACTAAGAAAATAATTATTGAACTGTATATAATATGAAAAAGCAATTTGTAATGTAATAACTATAGATAATAATTATATTGTTATGCATCTACATAAATTGGCGGAGCTTTGGACATAACAATGTCCATTCTTCGGAAAAAATATTAAAAATATCCTTCCCACTAACTCTCTACCAAAACGTTAATTTCATTATTTAAACTAAGGATTCATTTATTAATGGAAATATTGTAAAAGTTTTAATCAATATGAATATTTAAGAGAAAAAAAAACAGAAAATTGATAAAGTAAAATAATTATATAGGTAGATAAGATCAAATAATTGATTAATAAAATGAAGTAGGCTGAAAGTAGATCAGGGTAATCAACTTTCAGTAATATACAGCAGTATGCAGTGGATAATTGAAATAACATGAGTTTATATAATATATAGGAGAGGAGAGGAGAGGAGAGGATAGGAGAGGTAGTGAGTCTGATAATACAATACATGATTAATTAAGACTACAGACACTTTTCAATGATAGAAATTAGATGAATAATTATCAGTAAATGGTTAGTAGAGCTCCATCGAGTAAGTTATTGAATTCATATCTTAGATCCCCTCAGGCTTCAACTCAATTGAACCAATACATTCTTCTCCCAACCATTAAACCTCTGTTATCAGACAATGGTCAACTTTTATTTGCTGACCAACCCTATCTCCCAAAATTTATGACACTCTGACGTCACATCCAACCCAAAACGATAAAGAATGCCCAATCAGAGCTATTAAAAATTAATTACATAATGCTGCTGGTATCGTTTGGCCCATAAATAAAATCCTACGTCTAGGGATTTCCCAAGTCTAGAGTGTGAGATCAGAGTTCAATGCTTTCCTTGCTGCTGGGAAAATTGGCTTGGTGCCAAGGAAAGCGTTTTTCCAGCCCCCTTCTCACTCGGGAAAAGCGCTTTCCCAACCCTGGGACTAGTCGTATGTAAATATCAAGGCTGTATAAGCAAAACAAGTCTGCATTAGAATTTGTTGAAGGCGTCAATATTTGCAGTGTTAGCTGTTATATAATTAGTGACCTTGAGCTGTGTTTATTTTGTTGAATCAGAGATATATTTATGCATGAGATAGTATATTTATGTTGAGATAATATGTATGCATGTAATGCTGAATAATACATATAGAGGGGTCCACGTTATAATTACAGTACTTGGTTAACATTGGTGTTGCTATCCTTGTCTATAGAAGGCATTGACAAGACAGAGGTTCGGCAACGTTGTTCTCCTATCTTTCTCCACTGCCATCATAACGTGGACCTCACTATGGAAATTGGGATTAAAATTATTACTCTTGGGATAACTTTGCAAACTTTGACATAATTGAGTCTCTTTGAAAACTGGGTCATCCTTATATTATTCTCAACGTATCTGATTCTGTGTGCCCTAATTATCCCTCTAACAGGTTCAATTCATACATTTCAATATGAATATCTTTCTGCATATATATGTCCTGGTACCAATGAAGAACTCAGTAAAGTACGTGATTCTTTGAAGATAACCTATCCTGAAAATAATCAATGAACCTAATTTCCACTGTAAAAGATAGTATGACCCAATTATTCCTCTCACAATATAATCTCCACATTTTCACCCTCCCATTTCAATATTTTCGCAACCAATGCAGAACTCAGTAATGTATGTGACTTTTTAGAGCTGAAGTATACTTTGAAAAAGAGTTAATTTGTTTTCCCAAGAGCAATTAGGAGACTAAACTTAGTTGAGAGCTATTTTTATTTTGTACATTTATCACTGCAACTCGACTGAGCGGGAAGAGGACAGAAAATCAGCTCGCTTGCTCTTTTCAAATTAGTTTTCAACCTTATTTCTCTCGGAATTCTCTCCCAATATTTCCCTTAGCACGTTCTGTGATCCTCTAATCACTTTTTCCATTCCTAACCCATAATCAAGATTCCCGGAAATGAATCTCATATCTCATTCACTGAAAGAACTCTGAAATTTTTTTCAGTTAATTTTGTTGGAAACCTTTTGAATGATCGATTATTCTACATCAAAAACAACCAATTAAATATTTTGATGTATCTTAATCTGTATAAAATTTATTTTTCTATAGTGCAGTTCACGTTATAGAAACAGACGAAAAGAAGACTACAAAGTTGCCAATTCTCTGTTACCACCGCTATCTAGAGTAAATAACTTTGATTCAAGCTATTCCAGTATATATGATGTAATATTGACTGTTCATTCTTGTCAAAGACTGAATGAAAATATGATTATTTATCAGTTGAATTTTTCTCTTCTAAATTGATAATAATTAACTCTACCTCAGATATATTAAATTCAGGAAAATGTATTCTCTTGAAAATGTTGAATAATAAATTTCCGTAATTTGAAATATAAAATATATTTTATTGGTAGATTATTAAAGTCCTTAATATCATGCAAACGATTTGAAAATTTCGAAAAGGATGGAGCTATCTGGTGTCTCCAATGACAGAAAAGGATAGCAGACCAATGCTGCTCAGGTGCTGACTTTATAACTTCAATCTTACTATAGATGGATCCTTGAAATCTCACGGATTTATTTGCTACAAATTCGGAAATGGATTAACACTCGAATATTTCAACAACTTCAAGGTGCGTACAGACTTCTGTGCCATGAACACGCGTATTCCTCTTTTCATCAGCATATTCTATGCTTATTATTTATCTCTATCCTATTGCTCCTATCCTATATAAAATGATTTATGATATTATATATATATATAATATATATATATATATTATATATATATATATGATGATATATTAAGCATAGCATCAGCTGATCAAAAATGAAACGAAATGCGCATGTTCGTGGCGCGTAAGTCTGTACGCTCCTTCTTGGAATTTATGAGTCAACCTCTTTGAACTGTTATTGATATGTTGTAAGTTTTGAAATATTTCTTTGAAAACTGTATCCAGATTTTTACGATGAAGATTTACATGATATTGTTCTTAAATTATGTTTTTCAACCATAAAATTGTGTTATTTTTTCAGATTTGAAGATGGCACGTGTTGCCTTGGGTCTCAACTGATAGACCCAATTGGAGCTCTCTGCTCTGGAAAAGGTCAGTGAACTTTTATTTCTTGTCAAAATTTATTCATCTATTAACTTTACTATAATAGATGATGATTAAATTGAAAAGTCACAATTCACATTTACTTAGTTACTTATTTATTAATCATTCACAATCAACTCAAGGACAAAGAAACAGACTACAGTCCAAAACTTCTTTTTATTTCAATTTCATAAAATAAAATGTTATGTCCAAATAAAGGTTATGTGAGACTTTTCGGAGAAGAAGACAAGTTTATGTGACCCAGCATCTGCTGCTATCTATTGGCAGAATCGGGAGTTGAATGTGGTATATTGTCGTGCAATCAGGAGAGAGAGTGGGCGGAGTCTAGAGAGATTTTGAATTCTCGATTTTGTGACAGGCTATAGCCTAATCCCAGTTTGTAAGAAGAAGAAGAAGAAGAAGAAGAAGAAGAAGAAGAAGAAGAAGAAGAAGAAGAAGAAGAAGAAGAAGAAGAAGAAGAAGAAGAAGAAGAAGAAGAAGAGAAGAAGAAGAAGAAGAAGAAGAAGAAAAAGAAGACCAATTTCTGGAATTCATCTACAACTGAGCGTCCAACAATTTATCAATCAATTAATCTCATGATTACATGAGACCTCACTATTATATGGAGGTGAAATTTCTCTCCAATTTCGCGTGAAATTTCCACTTCATTATCGGGTTGTTGTTATTTCGTCTCGTGGGGTGAGCGCCCTCTAGTTAGATGTTTGCCAAATTTAAATTTGCGCATCTAAGTGAAAGCATGTGACTGCCACCAAAATAAACTCAACCTTAGCACTGAATATGTTTCGAATAGTTTGTTCACTTTTGCGTTCCATTCCGCTGATGAAAATAGATAAAAATAGATAAAAAACAGATCATTTGTCACACATTAAACGCCCACTCTTATTTAATAGTACAAGAAATTATTGTGAATGAAAAAGACTAAGAAATTGTCAAAAAACCACTGATTTATTGATAATTAGAAAGACCGGTTTCGGTTATTACACCATTGTCAATCTCTGATAAAGAGATTATTATCAATAGAGACTAATTATCAATAAATCAGTGGTTTTTTGACAATTTCTTAGTCTTTTTCATTCACTATGAATAATTACCACAATATCAACTTCTCAACTACACAAAAAAAAAGAAAAACAAGAAATTATTCGGAAATTCTATTTTTGGATGAACTACAAGTCTACAAGTAAAAAATGCATTTGAGGCATGATGGATATAAATTTTAGCTTGGATTAGACAAGCGACGTTCTCTCGGTACTCTAGTTGATTGGGTGGCCACTGAGGTGACTGCTCTACTAACTAGATGACAGTTCAACTCACAAATTGATGACAGTTACATCAGTGGGTCCAACCAGAGAAATCTCCTATAATCTCCTATAATCTCCTATAATCTCCTATAATCTCCTATAATCTCCTATAATCTCCTATGCTATTATTAATTCTGTGGTCCAACACAGTATCATTCCTTAAGGTGCGTACAGAGTACAGACTTTCGCTCTGCTCCGCAATCGAACGTCACTCGAGCAGATCGATTGATGATCGACCGGCGAGCAAGAGTGGAACGCGAGAAGAGCTAACATCTCCCGTAACGTTCGGAGCGTGTTGGAGGCACGTATATCTGTACGCACCTTTAGATCTCCCATGCACAATTCATCCTCAGCTAAGCAAAGAGTTATCATTTATCATATTTACTCAAGAATAGGAGTGAATTTTGCCAATGTGATGACATATTCTTGTTCCTCTCGTCAAGTACTATCATTCCTCAGAGTTTGAGCGATTTTAATTTTCGACCATATTTACTTTCCTTGCCCTATTACCATAGGTAAGGAAAGTATTGCTTTCCGAAAAAAATTAAGGTACCCCAATTTCTAAATTTCTATACGTTTCAAGGTCCCCTGAGTCCAAAAAAGTGGTTTTTGGGTATTTGTCTGTATGTGTGTGTGTGTGTGTGTGTGTGTGTGGTGTGTGTGTGTGTGTGTGTGTGTGTGTGTGTGTGTGTTTGTGTGTGTGTGTGTATGAGTGTATGTGCGTCTGTGTACACGATATCTCATCTCCCAATTAACGGAATGACTTGAAATTTGGAACTCAAGGTCCTTTCACTATAAGGATCCGACACGAACAATTTCGATCAAATGCAATTCAAGATGGCGGCTGAAATGGCGAGAATGTTGTCAAAAACAGGGGTTTTCGTGATTTTCTCGGAAACGGCTCCAACGATTTTGATCAAATTCATACCTAAAATAGTCATCGATAAGCTCTATCAACTGCCACAAGTCCCATATCTGTAAAAATTTCAGGAGCTTCGCCCCATCAATGCAGATAGATTCCCAATTATCAGGCTCCAGATACAATTGAAACGAAAAAAATTAAGTGGAGTAGATTGAGCATGAAAATCTCAACAATTAATGTTCAGTAACATTTACACCTAAAATTGAAAAAAAGCTTTAAATTCGAGAAAATGTGATTTTTTCAATTGCAAATTATTGTTGATTCTATTAAATCATTCACTATGAAGAGATATCAGACCTCATGTGTGTCTCCAGCGTTATTGCCCTGTCACCAGCTGGCTCAAATCTTTGAATAGTGGACTTGAGATGCGCGGGAATACTAGTGTCAGGTGATCAATTTTCATAACGGCAAGGAAAGTTGTGTGAGTGCGCCACACCAGATTTTTGCAAAACATTATTCAAAGATTCCATGAAAATTGCAAATCTCTCTGATTTGAATGATATTCGTGTTATGGATAGAGGTTGACCTAACAAGTGTCGTGCTATAATATGAGACGTTTCGCTGCAATACAGGGTGAGTTATTCACTCAAACATATAATCCTTCCTCCACTCTGAGAGCGGAAAAATCACTCATCTTCAAATGCTTATAATGGAGAAAAATGGAATCTTCTCCTCTTGTTCCATTGCACTCTATCATTATTCACTGCTTCCTTTCTAAATTCTCTTCTAAATCTTCCTTTTGGCTTTCTTTCTTCCATCCTCACCTGCATTTATACTCGAATGAATTCCCATAATATGTAGTCTTTATTTCATCAGAAGTTATTCATTATTGGCACTTCAACAAAAATAATAGCTATCTATGTATTAAGAGCATAATGTGCAACTTTATCACTCGCGGAAAACAGTTATCACGCGATGCGTGATAATTTTGCAAGAGCGATAAAGAAGCATTACACGCGAATTACATACAAAATTTTTTCTACAACTGCCCAAACCTGTTCAATTACTTATATCGGCGGAGTTACAATTACCGACTTTTTAGGTTAAGATCCGACTTTTTGGCGAGCTGCTTACAATCAGCTAATTAGGGAGCGTAAAGAAACTCTTCTGCGCATGCGCGAATGATAAGCGAGCGTAAAGTAAATCTACTGCGCATGCGCGGATGGTTAGCGAGCAAAAAAGTAGATTCTCCTCAGAAATAAGCTGTTTTACGAGGAGAATTGAGTGTGTAAATTCTTTCTCTACGCACAGTTGTAGAAAAATAAAATTTAGTTATTGTAGGCCTTATTATGATGGGCTAAAACCCAAGGGTGATCACCCTTCCTGCTTCCTCCACCAACTTCTCTCTATGTTCCTTCTCTAATACTCCCTCACTCACTTCTCTCCTTTTCTTTTTCAATTCTCCTCTATTGAATTCCTTCACAAAAGAGAACGTCGTCACTATCTTGATATCAGCAGTTATTTATTTATGTTATCCAGAAGCTGTGTTCGTTAAAGGTACACAAACAGCCTACGGAGAGACAGGTGGGGTGTTCTTTTACGTGACATCCTATCCACTCAATCTCTCTCTCTCGTTGTTTCTTTCATCTCCCTCTATCTCCTTGAGATGTTAATCGTGTTCCCTCATCCCCACTCTCACACTTTCAAACTATCTCTCTCCCTCTTTCTCTTCATATATATATATATCTCTCACTGTCTCTCTCACACTGTCCTCTCTCCCTTTCATCTACCTCTATATCAGTCATCTCCTTGAGATGTAAATCGTGTCCTCTCTCTTCCTCCCTGTTTCTTTATTCTCTCTCTCTCTCTCACCCTCTCTCTCTCTCTTTATCTTTATGACTGTCTCTCTATCTCTTTATGACTGTCTCTCTCTCTTCCTGACTGTCTTTCTCTCACTTTGTCCTCTCATTCTCTATCTCAGTCATCTCCTTAAGATGTAAATCGTGTCGTGGATCTGATGCTACGTGTCCTGATTTAAGGAAAAGGCGATCTCCTGCAAACAATCCTCAATCCTTAGCTTATCCTGCGACATCGTCCTTTGTTTGTTTTACTCTACTCCCTCTCACTCTGTTGCTCTTCTGTTGTTCTTATTTTTCTTCTCTGTCTTTCCACCAGAGCTTCATCATATTCTAGCAGTGATTCTCCTCTATCCTTACACCTACCCTTCATTATATTCTAGCTGTGAACTTCCTCCTACCTTTCGTTAGACTTCTTATTTTCTTGTCTGCGACATTATCCTTTGTTTCACTCGCCCACTTCTCTCTCCTATCTTTCTGTTGCTCTTCTTCTCGTCCTCTACCTTCTTTCTTTTTCTTCTTTCTTTTCTCTTCTTCTTCTTTTTTCTTCTTCAATTATTCGTCTTCAGCCCTACCTTGTTATCTCCTTATCCATCTCATAGGAAGAAGAAGAGAAGCTCTTTGGAATCGATAGGGGGGCGTCATGTCATTTTCTCCTTTATCCGACTGTCGGAATTTTGAAAGGTATTGGCATGATATGCGGAAGTGACTGACACGATGTGATGTGAATATAAGTGAAGGCATCCAAATCATGTTCATATAATCATTTATAAGATCTTTTTTATTAAGTTTACTTTTTTTTTGTTGATAGAATGCAGGTGAAAAAGTTGTTATTATTTAGATGAGGGCTTGGGATTTATGGATTTGAATTTGAATTGAACTTTGAACTTTGAACTTTTTTATTTCCAAAAAAACATTACAGACAAAGAAAACGAGAAACAATAAGGGTACTTATTTATTGCATTAGCAAGTTGATGCTAAATGTAGCTGTATATTTATAGTTTATTAATAAGAATTCTCCACTGTTCTTGCGTGTCTATTACACCTGCATATTTTTTGATAAGATTATATTCAAATCAAATCAAAATACTGCATGAAACATTAAAAAATGTTATAGCAGCTTCGAAATACATCTATATATAATATAAAAGCGAAATGGCACTCACTCACTGACTGACTGACTCACTCACTCACTCGCAAAACTAAAAATCTACCGGACCAAAAACGTTCAAATTTGGTAGGTATGTTCAGTTGGCCATTTAGAGGCGCACTAAAAAATCTTTTGGCAATATTTTAACTCTAAGGGTGGTTTTCAAGGGTTTAAAGTTCGTCTTTTAGCATGTATATTCTTCTTCTCCCAATCTCTTAATTATAATTTATTGAAATTTCCATATCATATGATTACTATAGAACTATAATCTAGATAGAGTACCTCTTCGAAATAGTTGTTAACTGGCAACTAAATTCATAATTTTGTCAGGTTGGCATTAAGTTGAGTTGACTTTGTTAGGTTGGCACCTAGTTGAAGATTTAAATGCATTTATCGCGGAAAAATTGATTGGGCACTGCTACTTCAATCCTGGGAATATTATATTACTAGCCGTCAGGCTCGCTTCGCTCTCCATATCCGTTTAGCCAGACGTTTAGTCTGGACCCCCGACTGGATTGTCCTAACATATGATGAAAATGCTCAAATGAAAAATGCAGGCGAGCAAAGTGAGCTGCTGATCTCATTCTTGGACGATCCAGTCGGGGGTCCAGGGGGCGGAGCCCCCTGGCTAGACGGATATGGCGAGCGAAGCGAGCCTGACGGCTAGTGGAATATAAAACAAAGTAGTCAAACACATCAAAACGGAGTAGACAGTTAAAATGTTATAGATTCAAACATTATTGAAGACTAAACTTACATTATTTTAAAAAATTAATACTCAATTACACACTCATTACATTTAATTACACACTTCTGCTTAATAGTGTTTATTCTGTTGATGATAATTTCAGCACAGATTTGAGGTACTTTAAAAGTGTGATATTGATAATGTGTCAGCTCTTAAGCGATTGCATTCATCTGTGACTAGTTCTCCAATGAGATGTCTATCTGCTCAGAATATTAGGGGTTCGAGGCTATGTTTACATTCCTTCAAAATATTAAACTCATTCCCTTCTGGCAATTCTCAAATAATATTAAATACAATATGAATACAGATTCTATCAGTGGAAGAAAATCGAAGTCATCATCACCATCATCTTCATGGATTAGGCTTTTCAAGCCTGTTCCGGCGTCCATCTCTTCCTCGGTCTACCAATACTTCTACTGCCTATTGGCTTGTGGTGTAGGGCATTCAATGGGAAACGGTCTTCAGGCATTCTAAGGACATGATCTGACCACTTATTTCTATATGTTTTAATCAAACTCAACACTGGTTGGACATCACATTCTCTTCTTATATTTTCATTCCGAATCCGATCCTCTCTTGTGCATCCTTTGACTTTTCTAAGGAATCGCATCTCTGCTGATTGTATTCTTGATTCAAGCTTCCTTGTCAGCACCCATGCTTCACTTCCGTAAGTCAAAGTGGGTATCGCCATGGCTCTATAAAATTTGATCAAGGTGTTCTTCCGGGCTCTACCTTCAAGGGATCGAGTGATTGCTCCGCATACCAGGTTGAATTTTGATATCTTTTTTTGCCCTCGTCAATATTTATGTTGATGAGCTTATGCAATTATGCATGTGTGGCAGCAACGCGTTGACAAGGGTATTTCTCTTACTCGCACTTATATGAACCATTTAATGTTTGCGGACGACACAGTAATCATACAGGAATCTGAGGACAAGCTACAAATTGCAATGCATAAGCTCAACATAATAAGCGAACCTTTTAAAATGAAAATTTCGGCAATCAAAACGAAAATCATGGCTTTTAATGGCAAGTGGCCGATACGATCAAAAATAGTATTAGGAGACAGGATTCTGGAGCAGATTTCAATTTTCAAATATTTAGGCTGCGACATCACATATGATTACGACCAGGAAAATCGAAGTTTCCCTAAAAAATACTAACGCGGATTCAATTCCTATTCACAGTTCATATCCCTTATAAGTTTGAATTATATTTTCCTATCAATTATTCCCCTCGAAACTTTGACAAAATCACAAAATTATTCAAAATATCTAGAAGACAAAATATTATGAGTTCAGAAGAACACAGTAGCTGGACTATCTGTAAATAATAATATTGGTGAAACTAAAATCTACAAGGCTCAATATGATTGTGTTCCTTACAGCTTAAAATTGATATCCTGGATTTGCTTTAGGGGTTTCAAGATATATAACCACATACATGTATCCACCTATAGCTACAAACCACAGTCACCTATGATGTATTCGTTATAAATATAGCTTGCTACGATATCCAACTTTGATTTGCTCGAAGCGTTTATATACAGTAGTTTATATACAGCGTTTTAAACATATAATACCTGTCTACCTGTATGTATATAATAATACTGTACTATCCATACTGCTCCTATAAATGTACTGTATCTAGATATATTTATATATCTAGCTTTATATATGTACCTTCTGTACATGTATGCACATATATATGTATTTACATACTATATATATAGTACATATTGCCTGCAGTATGTACTCCCGTAACGTAAATAACCCAACATCTCTCTTGAGAGATATATAACTGGCATATAGACTAGACATCACACATAACCTAAGGCAGGGATCAAGTGGAAAATTGCCGAGGAAACTGGCTCCATCCATTTTCCGGCTTTTCATTGTGGAAATTCACCCACTTTCCCGATTTTCCCGCCAGGGGGCTGCCATCTTCTAATCGCTTCCCATTGGACCGTAGAACTGATTTGCCTGTCACAACTTGTTCCTATAGTGAGGTCCACGTTATAATGGCAGTGGAGCAAGATAGGTGAACAACGTTGCCGATCCTCCGTCTTGTCAATGCCTTCTATGGTGGGTAGCTGAAACAGGTTTATTGATGTTATATTAACTGTTCATTCTCGTTTGAAAAAATCCATTATATTTTATTAAGCAAGAAATTATAGTTTTTAGTTATTTCATAATGAATTTTCATAATTAAGATGAAATATTTCGTTAATCCTATTATATTAAGCGAGCAATTTCTGTATATTGTATATATTTTCATATCTGGTTATTTATGTTCAACGGATCTCGAAAACGGCTCCAACGATTTCCACGAAATTTGTAACATAGTAGGTTTATGATATAAAATTTCGATTGCACTAGGTCTCATCCTTATGAAAACTCGCTGAACAACATTAAAAGGATGAAAGAATTCATCCTTGGCTGAAACAACTGTGGATAGTAAAAAAGTGAGTGAGCGAGTGAGTATGTGAAAAATCAAAATATCGCATCCCCGAAATTCATAAGATGACATAATAGCCAGCTGTGAAATATAAACACGATCATTTTAGAGAATAATTGTGTCCTGTTTATCTATATATATATAAGAGCGAAATGGCACTCACTGACTGACTGACTGACTGACTGACTGACTGCCTGACTGACTCACTCACTCACTCACTCACTCACTCACTCACTCGCAGTACTAAAAATCTGTCGGACCAAAAACGTTCAAATTTGGTAGGTAGGTATGTTCAGTTGGCCCTTTAGAGGCGCACTAAGAAATCTTTTGGCAATATTTTAACTCTAAGGGTTCAAAGTTCGTCTTTTAGCATGTATATTCTTCTTCTCCCAATCTCTTTATTATAATTGAAATTTCCATATCATATAATCTAGATCGTATCCTAACTATAATCTAGATAGAGTACCTCTTCGAAACAGTTGTTAACTGGCAACTAAATTAATAATTTTGTCAGGTTGGCATTAAGTTGAGTTGACTTTGTTAGGTTGGCACCAAGTTGAAGATTTGAATGCATTTATCGCGGAAAAATTGATTGGGCACTGCTAATTCAATCCTGGGAATATTATATTACTAGCCGTCAGGCTCGCTTCGCTCTCCATATCCGTTTAGCCAGACGTAGTCTGGCCCCCGACTGGATTGTCCTAACATATGATGAAAATGCTCAAATGAAAAATGCAGGCGAGCGAAGTGAGCCTGCTGATCTCATTCTTGGACGATCCAGTCGGGGGTCCAGGGGGCGGAGCCCCCTGGCTAGACGGATATGGCGAGCGAAGCGAGCCTGACGGCTAGTCAATAAGTAAAAATAACGAGCGAAGCTCGGTGCCCCGATATTTAAGCATTAAATCTACATTGTTAAAAGACGATCTGGCAACAGAGCAAAGCGAGAAAGAGGTATCTCCATGCAACGTTAGTAGACAGAAGGTTGATCACTCACAGGTGTAAGATTCGAAGTGGAGGGGGGAACGCCAGCGTGACGTCACGTGTAGTAAAAATGTGATGAAGTAACCACACTGAGCATACAGTTTATTCACTGTATCTTCATTTAAATCATCGTTTATTGCCCTCAAGATTGACCTAGACCTTGAAAATTATCCATACTTATAGCGAATGAATCACCAATTCTAATGATGTTGTTAAATATTCCAAGTTCATTCAACTTGTATGAATAAAATGAAGTTGAAAGTTTTTCAAGAATCTAAAAACGTGACACGAAAAAGTTAATAAGCTGTAAAAGCGTTAGTAGACAACGTTATACTATTATAATTTCAGACTAACGCATGAAAAATATTGAAAAATTAATGCATTGCAATAAACCGATAAACCGATCCCGATAAATCCGATAAATTTCGTTCATATATGCACTGAACACATGCTGGTATTGAGCACATGTTCTACGAGAATCAAAATATCTCATCCCCGAAATTCACAAGTTGATGTATAACCAAACTACAAAATATATACACGACCTAGAAGATGAAGAAACCTCGAGGGTTTGAAAAGGAAAGTTAGGAGGTGGGGTTTTTGCTTTTATATGGCGAAATGCTTGTATTATTTAAGTGTTTTGATAATTATTGTAAGGCAGAAACAGAAAGCTTCCATGTCAGAAAATGTTTGTGTTATATAATTTGACTATACGTCACCGTATGATTTTCAAGAATGCGACATTTTGCCTACTCTGTACTACAGCCTACGTCACGGCTGCAGTTCCCCCACTCCAATTGCATTTCAACTAAAATACTATAGACGAGTGACCAACCTTCTGTCTACTAACTTTGATCTCCATGTGCTTTGTCGAATGATAGACAAGGATAACAGCACCAATGTTCATCAAAATTCAGCCGTTATAACGTGGACCCAACAATAGCTTTAATAAATTCAATAAAGTGTTGAGTTGAGTGGCTTAAGACGGTAGTTGGCTATCAGTAGATTAATAACCTGATCGGCGATAATCGTGGTTTATTAAATTGGCAGTGCCAGAAGGGGTTTGGCAGAGGAAGAGGAAGGAAGGGAGAGGAAGACATGAGAGGAGAAGAAGAAGAAGAAGAAGAAGAAGAAGAAGAAGAAGAAGAAGAAGAAGAAGAAGAAGAAGAAGAAGAAGAAGATGATGATGATGATGAAGAATAAAAAGACGAGGAGGAGAAGGATGATGGAGAAGAAGAAGAAGAAGAAGAAGAAGAAGAAGAAGATGATGATGATGATGAAGAATAAAAAGACGAGGAGGAGAAGGATGATGGAGAAGACGTGGAGGAGTAGGTGGTGGAAGAAAAGGAGGAAGAGTAGGGATAGAATAAATAGAAGGCGGAGGAAGAGGACGAGGAGTGGGAAGAGGTAGATGAGGAGGGGGGAGGAGGAGGAGGATGAGAAACCAATTTCGGAAATAGTCGAGATAGTCAGGACACCTCTTACACGCCATAATCTGGCATTCGGCCACAGAGCATCTCCCAATATTGCCTGTTAACTTTCCAGGTAGCTGAATATCTATTTGACTGTGAAACCATGGGGAGTGAATGGAATAATACATATATTTATATTCATTTATGTATTTATCAAAAGAGTAGGAGGACTACAATTGAGAGCGCATCCTGATTTTTTCTGAAAAAGGACGAAGGAGTCGGTAAATTCTGATGTCTAACGAAGTTGATCTGTGAAAAGACCCGGAGAAGAATTATATTATGTGTTCAAAATAATTCTAAGCTGATTATAATTATATGCATATACACTTATAAGCCAGAAAAAAGTGAAATATTTGAAGACATCTTCTATAATAGACATTTTCTACCATAAAGATTTTCTTCTATTCTTTATTTATTTTCTAATCTATTATTTTCTTCTATAAAGACATCTTCTAAATTTTATAATAAAGTAAAGGATCGGCTTATACATTTAGGGGATAGCAAATTCATGCATGACGCATCATCACGTCTGAACTACTCAACTGATTAACTTGAAATGTCGCATATAGATTCCTAATTTGCCGAGGATGATTGAAGGCCTATTCTTCAAGATTTCAGTAGATCATGTTTTCAGTTTGTCTAGTTTTCGATTAGACCCTTGCGGATTGAGGATTACCTGCTAGTATTATAGAAGTGAAAATTGTTGTAGGGATTTGTAGCCTAGCCTAATTGTTGAAGGTAAGGCTATTCAAACTCTAACATTATAAATAAAGAATCTATTATACAGTGGTCGCTAAACTGATGAGCCTGTGAGCTAGAATAGCATTTATAAATCTTCTAGTGAGCTACCAACGAATATTAGACTGAAGAAAGTATCTTTCATTCCCTATTAAGATACATTTCTAGTGTTGAAATCTGCTTATCTCTTAGCAAAAAGTATAACAAAAGTTGAATTGTACATTTCAATGAGAGCAGAGGAACTCTTTTTGGCGATCAAGTATTTTCTTGATGTTTGGAGTGTACGTTGTAGCCGCCATTCTGATGCAGTTGTCCAAAAAATGTTCCGGTTTCGATTTTTTATGAATTTCATACTTGAAAAAGATGATTTACACAAGTAGGTGTAAGTAGAGTTGAGCATAGCTTTCAACCTCGATGCAAATCGAATAATAATTGGATATTTTTCTTTGAGGACTTCAGGCCAAATATTTCCAGTTGTAGAAAGTGATCTGAGACACAAGATCATTTTAAAAATCCACAAATTCCTTTTCAACTGAAGCCTGATCAGCACCAAAAGTTTTTACAGCACAAGCTGCAATACTTCTGCATCGATCTCTACAAAAGGAGAGTTGACGAATTGTACCATATTCGATATGCTTTTAAAATCTTGAAATCGTTGATCAAACTCTTGTCTCAAGTCTGAATTGTAACGTATTCTTGGTTATTGCTGAGGTGCTGTGAAGGATTTCTCTCGTCATTGATTTTCTTCAGACTGGAAAAGTGTTTATATTCAAACTGGACGACATTCTTTTCCCACATCTCAAGCTCCTTGGAAAACGATTTTACAGTTCAAATCATTCCACCGATGTCCTTATCTTTCCCTTGAAGCTGCAAATTTAAATCATTCAACTTCTCAGTTATATCTGTGAGAAATGCAAAATTTTGTAGCCATGTTTCTTAACCCAAGAGTTTCTGTGAGCTACCAAAAACTACCACACGAGCTACCGGTAGCTCGCGATCGACTGTTTGGCGACCACTGTATTATAGTGTAGAATAATACTAGAACTACAGTACCGTACAATGAACAACAATATAAGAAATTAAACTAAAATACAAAACATTTTAGTACAAATTCAGTAACACTGTGTTTTTCTGGTACTCGGAAGAATCCATTACAGTCCCTTATAAGATTGGGATACACCACACATGCAAGCCTATTCTATCTTCACATATGTCTTTGGCCCCCTTGATAAATGATGCAACAAAATGGAATGGGCAGGAGTACTTGAGTTATCACCTTTGAAAAATGCGCTTTCTCTTCTCTGGTTCTCTCTCTTAATCTCACTCACTCTCTCTCTTTCTTTTTTACTCTTTCTCCCTCTTTATCTTTCTCACCTCTTTATTGTGAATGAGTGCATGAGTCATAATATATTGTAACTTACATGAATGAGGAACTCCAATCTAATCTGATCTAACCACCTTCTCTAACTCTCTCTCTCTCTCTCGCTCTCGCTCTCTCTCTCTCTCTCTCTCTATCTATCTTGGTAGAGAGTTAGTGGGGAGGATATTTTTAATATTCTTTCCGAAGAATGGACATTGATATGTCCAAAGCTCCGCCAATTTATGTAGATGCATAACAATATAATTATCTATAGTTATTATATTACAAATTACTTTTTCATATCATATACAGTTCAATAATTATTTTCTTAGTCTATATTATGTAAATTCATCTATAATTTTGCTGTATTGTAAGCTATTGTATATAAGTGTATAAGCCAGTATATATTGTAATCTACATAAATAAAGTACTCAATCAATCAATCAATCCTACTCCCTCTCTCAATATATCTATCTCTTTTTCTCATTTCCTCTCTATCTCTTTTCTCCCTCTACAACTCTATTTCTATCTCTATATATAATATCTCTCTCAACCCCCACTCCACACCTCTCTTTTTTCTCTCACTCACTCTCTCTCTTTCTCTCGTTTTCTCTCTATTTCTTTCTCATTCTCTCTGTCTTTCTCTCACTCTTCCTCTCTACATATCTTTTTCTTAACCCCCTGTCCTCTCTCTAAATTCCTTTCCCTCTATTCATCACCCTTACTTTTTCTCTCTCCATATTTCTCACATCTTCCTTTCCTTTCCTATTCTTCCTCTCTCTCGCGTCTTTTCATTCACCCCCTCGGCGCTGTCTAACGCATACATACATATGTATCCATATATCTTGCGAGGAATATGTTATATATTATGTATGTGAGAGAATGCAACAGCTCTATCAATAACAAATGCCTGTCATATGTGTCAGTGTGTCATTATTCACCAGTATGAGCCACATGTTACTCTAAAATACACATAGAACATGAATGGAGTGGCGATTATATGTGGTAATACACTTGTCGTGAGTAAATGAATGAATGCAGTTTATATTTTGTTGGAGGGGCATTTGAAAGAAATAAACTTTATTTCGCCAAAATACAAAATCACTAGGAAATATTTTCAATTAATAATACAATGATTGACCGAGCGAAGTGAGGTCTAAGATTCAAGTCGACGGTTTGGCATTTCTCTTAATGTTTAAATGTTTAAATGTTTATATGTTTATATGTTGCGCATTTACAGCGAAACGCGGTAATAGATTTCCATGAAATTTGACAGGTATGTACCTTTTTAAATTGTGCGTCAACGCACATATACAAGGTTTTTGGAAATTTTGCATTTTAAGGATAATTATAAAAGGAAAAAGGAGCCTCCTTCATACGCCAATATAAAGTAAAAATCAGACTATAGAATAATTATTCATCATAGATCAGCTGACAAGTGATTACACAGATGTGTGGAGAAGCCAGTCTATTGCTGTATTTCCATAAGGTCTACAGTTTCAATCAGGTACTTGTGGATGAGAATACTGCGTGGGGTCTACTGTTCACAGAACTACTAGTGATGATTGAAATATACATACATAATCATGAATTATATTTTATAATAATCATTAATTATTATTATTATTTTTTAGTTATTTTGTAATTTATTGATTTACTTAATTTACTTTTGCACCAGACAAAAATGGTTGATTTTTATTTACAATTTTATGCATTATTCTCAGTTTCATAATGTTATAGTTCTTTTGTATTATCTGTTATTGTAATGTATTATTATTTGCCTGTAAGGATGAGTGGCAGAAAGGACTTTCTAGTCCTAACTCCGCCTAATAAAGAGTATTTTCATTTCATTTCATTTCAATGAAAAATACATTGTACGAAATAAAACACTGTATGCAAATGACCTTGATTTGAACGTCTCTAGTTTGTATAGAATAAGTTGAGACCTGGAGAAAATATCCGTGTTGTCGATTTGTGCAAAATTCGAAGCCCCCATTCAAAGCTGCATTGCACAAAAAGTTATATGAACTCTCGTAGTGTAACCAGACCAGGGCTTATTCCTCGTTCAAATGATGCCTGTTAATGAGTGGCCTTGTAGCTACTAATGAGTTTCTAATGACTGCAGCTCTGTGCATCTGAAGCCAACGAATTATTTTATCGATGCAGTACCTTGTTTTGTTGACGTTATACATGGAGTATATTTCAGTTGAAATGATCACAAAAATTTATACTTCTGTTTTGTGTTTGATGATTCATTACTGTTCATTAAATGTTGAACCTGTTGAATTTTTTGAAAATAACATTTTGTATCATGATGAAGGAATTATCACACTAATAATCTACACTTGAAAAACATCATTTCATAATTGGAAATACAAACCAAAAATGGTTCACAGCTTCACATCTTGACAACTACTCACAAATCAAAAATGATTCGATCAAATTCAAATATATTTCTTGTAGGAAAGTGGAGAAGAAATAAAAAACTAGAAGATATAGACGCATGCGAGGAAATGGTGTCGAATAAGGAAGGAATAACAAGGCAGAAATGGAGAGAAGAAAGAGGGGAGAGAAATAAGCAGAGAAGAAGAGATAAGGTGAAGAGAAAAAATAGGATAGGGTGGAAAGAGTAAAAGAGAATAGGATAAGGTATAAGATAGAAGACGAAGAAATAGGTAGGAGAAAAGAAAAGGAGTAGAAGGTGTAAGTGGAGAGAACAGAGAGGAAAAGAATGAAGCGAAGAAGAGAGGATGAGGTGGAAGATAGAAGAATATGATGGGAGAAAAAAGAAGATGAAAAATACATAGATACGAAGAATCAGGAGAAGAAACAAGAAGTCTCATATCCTCTACTTGTTACTATCAACTCCCTGTTCTTTCTCCTTCTCATTTCTTCTCAACTTCTTCTCCTCCTCCTCCTCCTCCTTCTCCTCCGCCTCCTCTATGGAGAGAGGCGGAGTAAATCAAGAACTTCAGAGAATAAATTTGAAGATAAGAAAAGGTATTAAAGCTATGTGAGTTATCAGAAGATAAATAAATAAACTAGAGTAAGAAGGAGAAAGTTGAAGCACGGGAAGAAAAATGAAGCGAAGGAGACATAAATAATTAATGAATGAAGTTTCATTATCAATAAGCTTAATACAAGAAAATGTAAAATACATGCATATCAAAAACAAATAAACACAACAATACATTATGAAGATAAAACTGTAAGAGAAGTAAAGAATTACAAAACTATAACCTTCGACCCAGATTGTCCAAATGACACTAGATGATAAAGAGAAGAAAATTCAATTTCTATTGTATACATAAAACTAAACTAGACATGGTCGTGAAGAGTGCGTGGAACATGCCATCAACTTGGAACCAAACTGGTACAAACTGCTCCTGCCTACTGCGTGAATTTCCCCCATTTTCCGGCTTTTCCACGGCTGGAAAATCGTTTCAAGGCCTTATCATAACCACCACCAACTGAGATGGTTTGATATTAGGTCAGTGCCATATCAATCTAGTGTTGAATGGAAGGAAAACTATGCGAAGTTATCTTCATAATTCCTACAGTTATGAAGTTTTATCAATTATTTTTGAGAAAGCACAATAATTATTACAATAGCATAGCCTACATTCAGTCATTGAATGTTCATAATTATTTCTGAAATATATATGCAGGATACCTTCATTCCCTTCGAAAGTTTAAGTAGGTCATTGCCATGATACTTCTCTGACATTAGAAAAACACCAATGACAATACAAATACTTTTTCTTAATTACAAGTGAAATTTTAATAGATTCATCAAAGTCTAATCCTGTATTCATTTAATCAGTTTTACTGTTATTTTTTTATTCAAATCTAATTATATAAATTATATTTCAATTGTCTCTTTTCTGTTTAGGGCTATATGTAATATAAATAGAAATAAAAATCTCAGTACCCTTCTTCGAAAAATTTATTTTATCACAACATGATTTCACTTTAAAATCACTTGGAAATGGCATGAATGATGAAACATGTTGAAAATGATTCAAAAAAGGGTAGGCCTACTGAGAAAAATCTTTATATTTATATTATATTTCAAATCTGATTCAATTATTACTTATAAATTTTCAATTAATTATATTGCTCCCTTATAGATTTCAGTTTTATGTTTATTCTCTTCGTAATAGTTCCTTTCTCATGATTCCCTAGGGCCGGTTCCCGAACTCGGGATTTGGCTAAGTTCTAAACAGCTGGAGTCAGAAAATTGGCTTTCCAAAACGGGGCGTAGTCGCAGTTTTTATTTTCTCATTTCTATAATATTTCTAAATATAAAATTTCCTCCACAAATAGAAGCTTACAAAAGGTAGGAAATTGGAGTAAAGTGTGTGTGTGTGTGTGTGAGAGAGAGAGAGAGAGTTTGAGGACGCGAAGTAACATTGAGGGTGTAGAAGAGAGAAGGAAGTTATACATATTCTACTAACAAACCAAGTCATGTTTTCAATCAATATTATCTTCCCAGTTTGTTACTCTGAGTTGTAACCCTCGAATTGTCAGTAATCCTCATAATAAAACATCAGTGCTCTCCATTCATCCAACGCTGACATAATGGACTGAATCTCACTACATCCCATCAGTTGCAAGTTAGCTATGGTGAGGTCCAGGTTATAATGGCAGAGAGGAAAGATAGCAGAGCAACGTTGCCGATCCTCTGTCTTGTCAATACCTTCTATAGACGGTAGCTGATTCAGGTTTATTGATGTAATATTGACTGTTCACTCGCGCTTCGCGCTCGGAAGGGGGCTTCGCCCCAATAGGGTGCGTTAGCACCCTCCGCGCTTCGCGCTCCGGCTGGGAGGCGGGTTTCACCCGCCCAATCGTCTTTTATCTATTTATATTTCATTATTAAGCAAGAAATGATATTTTCCAATTATTTTATAATGCATATTCATAATTCAAATGTAATATTTTGTTAATTATTAATTCTACATTGTTAGAAGACGATGTGGCAACAAAGCAAAGCGAGTAAGAGATAACGCTATCCGCTTTGTTGAAAGATAGACAAGGATAGCAATACCATTGCTAAACAAACACTGCCATTATAACGTGAACCTCACTATAGACTTGAGGCAGTCATTATTGGTTAAATGGGAGAAGCATCGATGCAATCTATCAGGAATTATGACTGTTTGAAGTGGATTTCGATGCAGCAAATTCTTCACAGATGAATGAGTTTGCATGAATAGCAAGCAGCAGCCAGTGGTGAAGCATCTACATCCATCAATGCTGAAGGAAGCTAATACTGATTGTGAATGCATCAATGTTGAAGGAAGCTAATACTAATCAATGGTAATGAAAGCGGTGTTGAAACCCAAGCGAGTCTATTCAAATTTAGAGTAGCAATCCATTCCAACTGATTGAATAGCTCCATCTCGTCGGTGAAGGCTATTCGTGAATAGGCGGTTGTAAGCTAACTTTAGTTAGAAATTACAGCTTTGGTTTGGAAATTTCAGGATTCACGTTATAATGGTAGTATTTCATGAGCATTGGTGTTGCTATCCTTGTCTATCATCTTCCTATAGTGAGGTCCACGTTATAATGGCAGTGTTTGATAAAGATTGGTATTGCTATCCTTGTCTATCATTTGACAAAAAAGAAGGGATAACCTTTTCTAGCTTGCCAGATCGTTTTTTAGCAATGTTAAGATATAATTAATTGACAAGACAATAATTATTCAAGACTGGAGACTGGATAGCGTATTTCACTTTTCATCAGTCGATGCTAATCTAATAGTTAAAATTTGTAATTGTACGGATACAGTGAGATACAAGTGTAATATAATAAAGGAAAGAATTGGCTTTTACTCGGATAGTCTACGGATAGGAAAATCACGTCTCAACTACTAAACTGATAAGAGATTTTGAATGTAGATTCTTGATTCACGGAGGATAGTTTTGCCTATTTTGAATCCTTCAAGATTTCAATGAGTCAAGTTTATAATTAAACCCTTGCGGAGCACAGGTTACCTGCTAATTAACAATGAGCTATATTTTTCTCGAAATAGTGTAGACTCGAGAGCACTAGCAATATAAAATACCGTGTACCATACCACTAAACAGTAATGCTGATGATTTACTTTCGGATGTATCTCGTAATTTGAAGCATGAGAGTTTCATGCTTTTAAAAATTTGCATGAAACTTTTCCGAAATAGTATGGACGCTAAAGCACTAGAAAAAATAGAATATCTTGCTATACTAAACAGCAATGTCACTCTATTTACTCTCTCACTCTGTTTACTCAATGTTTCTATTGAAAGAGGTGAGAAAGGCAAAAGTCAATAGAACAGCTCGCTACAAGCTGTTAAACGGAAATGAAAGTTGGTCTGTTATTTCTGTCCATCACAGGAGGAAAAATTCGAATTGAAGAGAGAAAAAGAATGGGAAAGAGGACGGAGATACGGATATAGAAAAGGAGATCAGGTGATGGAATAAGAAGAGGAGAGAAAGAAAATGAAGAAGAAGAAAAGGAGGAATGAGAAAAAGAAAACGAAGAAGAGAGAATACAACAAGGAGAAATAAGGAAAAAGAAGAAGAGAAAGAGAATGTAGAGAACGCCCTCCTTACACAGCAAACGGCTAGTAGTAGTTATAAGGTGAAGGTTACCTGGCAGGAGAGAGAAAGATAGTGTCAGGGAAAAAGGAAGAATGACACAGTGATAGAAATACAAATAAGAGGCAGAAAGAGAGAGAGAGAAAAAATAATGATGATGAGAATAACAAGAAAAAGTTAAGAAGAGAGACAATCACCTGGAGAAACAGGAGAGTGAGGAAAGATAAATAGAAAAGATGAAGTAAATACCTAGCAGAAAAAAGAAAAAAAAGAAGCAATAAATAACAGCGTTGCCGACTCACTGCCTTGCCACTGCCTTCTATAGAGAGGATAGCGCTGACACTGGTATATCTAATGTGATATACAAATCGTCATTCATGTTTAAAATAATCAAAGGTGATGGTTTCTTGATTTATTCCGAACTGCTGCGATGTATTAACACACTTTTTTCTATGTATTTCACACGACATGAAGTCAAATATTTATTTATAATACATAGAAATAGTGTGTTAAAATAATCAATTGAAATTTTGGATTGAAAATAGATCTACTATTCTGTACCTCTCTCGAAGGTTCAAGGTATAAGGAAGTTTTCTGCGTGGAAATGACTCTCTTACCAGAAAAATATTCACCAATATCAGTAAAATAAGTTGATATATTTTCTGCTACCAACACAGATACTCTGTATATGAACTCGCACATAAATATACCCGAGTAAAAGTCGCTAGCTAAACCATGCTTTTCATTTTTATTTCAGTTGGCAAAGTTTTCAACTTTTCCAAGTTGTGATAAAACTTGAATTTAATGCACTTTGCTAAGCTCTGGCTGCAAAGTTGGACTTGACTTAACTTGACTGCAAGTCAAAAATGTGCTTGCTTAGCAGAATGTGCGTGATGCCAGTTTTCTGACTCCAAATTCAAGTTTTTCCTTTACTTTCTCCCACAAAATAACGTTCAACTCAGATAGAAGGGGTAAATATCCTATAGTGAGGTCCACGTTATAATGGCTGTGTTTGATTAGCAATGGTATTGCTATCCTTGTCTATCATTCAAGAAAGCGGATAGCGCTACCTCTTTCTCGCTTTGCTGTGTTGCCAGATCGTCTTTTAACAATGTAGAATTGATAGTTAATTAACAAAATATTTCATCTTAATTATGAAAAAATTGAAAAATATAATTTTTTGTTTAATAAAATATAATTGATTATTTTAAACGTGAATACATCAATAAACCTGTATCAGCTACCGTCTTCAGAAGGCATTGACAAGACAGAGGATCGGCAACGTTGTTCTCTAATCTTTCTCCACTGTCATTATAACGTAGACTCCCTATAGAATTTGTTTATTATAATTCTATTTGAAAAATTTGAAGATCCCTCACTACAAAGTCAAAACCTTCTAAGTCTTTCTGTTGCAAGTTGTCCAACTGAAGTAAGACAAAATACCGCATAACCACCCTCCAGCCTAGCCCAGTCTAGGCTATATTATAGCCTAGAACAGGTGAGAAGTCGCCAACAATCGATATTGCCTTACTAGGCCAACTCCCTCTCCCCACCACTTCCACAAACTCCTCATAACAAGGGAAGTCTATTTTCTGAGCCTAAACTTCTGACCTCAATCTTGACCTATTCAATACTCCGCATATTATAGTTCATCCAGCGCTTTTCTTATCATAATTCTTTTCATGAAAATATTCTATTCATCCGTTTTCATACTTTCTCCCAACATGGAAATTTTCATATTTTGATCATTCAAATGCTTTCTGAGATATTCTATTCTTGAAGGCTAGTAGACCTACTCGCATATCTTATTCTCATTTTATTCCATAGAACACTACTTCTCATTCTATACTCTTTTCAATGTATTCGTAATATTCTATTCACGTTGTAATGGGGTGAATGAGTTCTATATTATTGTTTGTTTAAGGTTGTTAGAATAGATGACTAATAATTGAGATTTGTTGAATTCAAATAATAAGTTAAAAAATCACACTAATTTACTATGATATCAATTATTACTAAGAAATAGGTTAAATACTTTTTCGCCCCACTTGGATGTAATGAGCTGGTTTTCGTGCGTCATATGGAGGCCGAAAATGACTGTTTTCTGACCAGGCCGGTAAAAGTTTTACGGCCCTAGGGCTGTAAAATAACCTTGAAGTCAGCTGATTCTGATTTGATGTGAACGTGTTTACAAAATGGTTTATGAAACGGAATCAGTTTATGCTTCTAGAGTTGAATAAGTATTCTGCAATAAGATAATATCATTTTATTTGGATGAATAGATTTTATATTATAAATTATTCAAATTCGATTTTCAGAGTAGGATAGAACTTCTAACCTAAACTTCCGAAGTCAACGACAACAAGCATTGTTGACGTTGACATTCAGATTGGCCAAATTTCAGTGCTAAAACAGCTGATCAAAAAATGTTCATTATTTGTGTTTATTATTCAAGAATCAAAACATTTATAATAAAATCATCTTATTGTCAATTGGAAGAATAAAAAGTATAAACTCAACCTTACATAATTGAACATAATCTTTTAGGTTATTTAGACAAATCAGATTAAAAAATGAAAATACTTCGACAATTTCCTGATATTCAGATTACCTCAGATTTGCTAGAGTTATGACCTTCCTTTGCTTTCGGAAGTGCCTAATTCTCATATTTATATTGTTTATTTTTCTATGTGGCGAAAAATAACGTTCTCACCATGGGCAAAAATGTGTTCCTGGCTCTCAATCTTTTCTAGTCCTCGGCCTACGGCCTCGGACTTGAAAACCTGTTTCGCGCCAGAAAAGTCTCATCTTCGGCCCTAGGTGCGAAATATACTATTACCTACCTATGCATTTGTATCGCAAGAGGTTAGAAAGATCAAACTGTTAGGCTCAACTCACACTTACGCGACTCAGGTCGAGAAGAGACTCGACTCTAGTCGCGAGCTCGTGTTTCGAAATGACACTCAGACCAGTCGATTCTAGTCTCCGCGACTGTCACCATTTGAAAACACATGCTCTCGACTAGAGTCGAGTCTCTTCTCGACCTGAGTCGCGTAAGTGTGAGTTGAACCTTAGGGCCGGTTCCCGAGCTCGGGATTTGGCTAAGTTCTAAACAGCTGGAGTCAGAAAATTGGCTTTCCAAAACAGGACGTAGTCGTAGTTATTGTAATAGTCACGTTTGAATTAAATTTCGAAAAACCAGAAAATTGGACAAAAAATAAAATAAAGAGAAAATAGTGTAAAGTTTCAGCCATTTTGAATGATTTAGGAATGTTTAATTTCGTCAAGGAAAAACGTTTCCGATTATGTATAACTTCTTTCTCTCTTCTACACCCTCAATGTTACTCCGCGTCCTCAAACTCTCTCTCTCTCTCACACACACACACTTTACTCCAATTTCCTACCTTTTGTAAGCTTCTATTTGTGGAGGAAATTGCTGAATTTGAGAATTCACTGGAATGGAACAGTGAATCAGTCAAACCTGCATTGTCTATCAGCTATCTCCTCCACAGAGTATACAGAGACAGACATTTTCGGCTGAATCGGCAGAAATTGAAGGTTATTCATTAGAGGGATCATTATTTTTGACTGGTTTCGAGGTCATTTGTCCCTGTAGTGAGGTTTACGTTATTGTAATGACTTTTTGTCTAGTTAAGAAGTTGATATTGTGGTAATGATTCATATTAAATTATTAGAAAGTCTAAGAAATTGTCGAAAACTACAGATTTTATTGAAAGTTAGAAAGACCGGTTTCGGTTGTCACACCATTGTCAATCTCTGATAAACTGAGTTTAATCTCTGAGTTTATCAGAGATTGACAGTGGTGTAACAAAGAGAAACAATCGCATAAGTAGATATCCCATGGTATAGGGAATTTATGTCGCAACATTTACTGTTATCTCAAGGCGATTACTATCGATTGTTGTCAATTGTAACTGTTTTGTTGAGGTGAGAGTGTATGAACGGCACAATTTGAGAGACTACCAGCGTCACACAGCTGCATGGGAAAGAACTACGTGAACTATCGGCTTGGGATAACAGTAAAAGTTGCGACATAAACGCCCTATACCATGGGATATCTACTTATGCTATCGTTTCTCTATGGGTTTAACAACCAAAACCGGTCTTTTCAACGTTCAATAAAATCTGTGATTTTTGACAATTTCTCAGTCTTTCTATTTGATTATTATTGTAATGAGGTTTTTCTTCATTGGTTGCTGCTTACCTATCTGATTACCATATTTGGAATTCTTGGGCGGGTCTTGTCTCGGCCAATAACAGTGGAGCTCAACCTTCATTGGTTAACAGATAATGGCCAATCGTAGAGCTTCTCCCACACAATACATTCTGCTGCTTAATGTTCAAGGTTTCAGTTTACTGGAGATTGATAATGATGTAACAACTCAAACTAGTATTTCGAATTGTTCTAATAATTCAATGATTTTGACAATGTTATAACGTTTTAATAAATTTAGTATTAGGAAGAAAGTAATATTTTGAACCAAATAGATTCAATTGGAGATAAATTATGAACTAGAAGCCGCCATAGAGATAGTAAATGAGAAATAGAGTAGCATTTCATAGTAATGATTATTACATTTCAACAATTTGATGTACACTCTATTATACGAAAACTTCACTCTTTGAAAGATAAGTAACTTATTCTTGAAAAGCTTCTATAGTGAGGTCCACGTTATAATGGCAGTAGAGAAAAGATAGCAGAACAACGTTGCCGATCATCACTGTCTTGTCAATGCCTTCTTGACAGTAGCTGATACAGGTTTATTAATCTAATATTAACTGTTCATTCTCGTTTCAAATAATCAATTATATTTTATGAAGAAAGAAACTATATTTTTCAATGATTCCATAATAAATTTTTATAACCAAGATAAATTTTATTAATTATATTTTTACATTGTTAAAAACCGAACTGGCAACAGAGCAAAGCGAGAAAGAGATAGCGCTGTCCTCTTTGTTGAATGATAGACAAGGATAGCAATACCATTTCTAATCAATCACTGCCATTATAACGTGGACCTCACTATAGAACCCATAGAGATAGAAATAGAGTAGCATTTTATAGTAATGATTATTACATTTCAACAATTTGATGTACACTCTTTCATACAAGGAGTTGACTCTTTGAAAGATAATAAAGTACTTGAAAAGCTTCGAGTCGTGGTTGACTGAGTACATTGTAGATTATTGTACAAGTAAAAGCTACTTTAGAGTGAATAGAAGTATTATGAAAATGTAAGTTGATGATTTGTAGCTACATCCAGACATTGTCCGGACTAAATCTAGCGAAAAAGAAGTTATTGTCTGGCTTTATATCTGACCATTGTGGGATAAGGACTTACTTCCTCAGTCATCCTCTCTCACTCAATCTCTCTCTCTCTCTCTCACTAACTCTGTCTCTCTCACTGTTTCTCCCTCTCTCAGTCATTCTCTCTTTCACTCTCTCTCCCTCTCTTTCTGTTTCTCTGTATTATAACATACATAAATAATAAAGAATTCTAATCTAATCTCTATCTGTCTACCTCATGCTCTCTCACTCTCACTGGCATTCTTTCTCACTCATTCATTCTCTCTCTATCAATTTCTCTCTTTTTCTGTTACTTTTTCTATCTCCCACATACATAATACTCTTACAGCTTGACACAGCTTCAATTGGGATTTTGAGATTTTCGTCCACCCAAACGTTTCTTGTGAGACTTATAACACAATAAAACTCGAATCTTCGAGTACAGTGGATAACAAGCATTGATAAAGGCTCCACATATGTGAGTAGAAGCTGATAACTGAAGTCTCATTGAAAGAGTTCTAATTATAAACCCATAATTTATTTCTTATCAATATTACCACCATTACAAAGGTATTGAGTAGGGCTACCAACTAATAATAATAATAATATCGAGTGACCTGGCTAGCTCAGGTCTGGTGTCAGAGTTTTCAGGTCGCAACTGATCAATTTCAGGGCCTCTGACATGACCTAACGACTGCTTTTCAGGGCAGCCGGGACCGACGGCTTAACGTGTCCATCCGAAACATGGGAGTGGCCCGAGAAAAATATCTTGCCCGGGCCGGGATTTAGTTGGGCTACCAACTAAATGCGACATAACAAAATCCTTTTCGCCATACTGCACAGAAAAGCAGCTGTTTTCCAGTCCCTACGAAAGACCTTGTTTGCGGACGACTCTCGTCTGACGTAAGAAACAGGTTTCTTTCCGGCCTAGGCAGGAAAACGTACTCTTTCCAGCCGCTAACATGGAAGTTCGTAGTTAATAAGTCATCCGCTAGATCGGGCGAGTGTCAACTTTCTTCATCTGAAGTTGCCATTATTTCAGTTCGAATTTCGAATCAAACTAATTCAGCATTCGCTTCACAACCATTTTTATTCAATTATTTACTGTTTATTAGCGCATTCCGGATTTTCAAAAATGCTTGAAGATGACGACGCCCGTGATATTCTAAGTGAAATTTTAAAAGAATCTGAAATCCTGACTGCAAATCTTCTACCACTAAAATCAAGAGATAGGTATAATAACAAGTATTCTTTATTTTGTATTCTTTATTTATTTTGTCAGCAATACCTGTAGTGTGGCGAAAAATATCGTTCGCACCACGGGCAAAAATATTTTTCCGGCTCTCAATCATTTCTAGTCCTCGGCCTTCGGCCTCAGACTTGAAAACCGATTTCGAGCCGGAGAAATCTCATTTTCTGCTCTAGGTGCGAAATATACTATTTCTATTAGAAATAGATCAACATACACTTAAAATCGGGTAACTGGACTAGTAAATCACTCTGTTTTAGTGAGTTTGGTATACTATTGCTACACTTGTGAGTATTAAAGCTGATATACACTTCCTCCCTCTCCCCAATCCATGCTTCAAGGTTGAGAAGCTGTTATTTATTTAGCGTATGGCAGATACACAACAAATATAAAAGCGCATGAGTCTTAAATGCCTACTGTATATTTCCAAATTCTTCGAGATGTTGTGTAGTTTTCGGACAGGTAGTTTTCGGTCAGTTTGTCTGACCGCCATCATTTGCTAGTCCATTTAGCGTAACCCAATGTGCACCATGGAGGCGAACTAGCCTCACACATATTTAAGTTGAAAACTGAATGCTGGAACAATTTTGAGGTTAAAGAATGTTAAAACCCAATTCTCAATTCTTACAGAAAAAAATCATTATTTCAAAATCATCTTCATCATTAAAAAAAAGAGCTATAATGGTGTAAGAAAGGGGGGTGGGCTAGTCGATCATGAGTTTCACCAAAGAGATATTGTTGTGCTGTTATTTTGTGTAGTTTTTCTTCTTCTCCTTCTTCTTCTTCTTCTTCTTCTTCTCCTTCTTCTTCTTCTCCTCCTCCTCCTTCTTCTTCTTCTTCTTCTTCTTCTTCTCTTCTTCTTCTCCTTCTTCTTCTTCTCCCATATACCACTCTACTTTCTGCTCTACTGTGCTACTAAAAGCTCAGAAAAGCTTCAAGATTAATGTTTGCCTCTACAACCGCTTTACACTTCATTCTTGCACTTTATTTCTCTCTTCTTCTCCTCCTTCTCATTCCTCCAACAAATTTTCATCTTCCTTCGTTCGTTTCCTTCATCTTCATCCTTCTTTTCTTCCTCTTTTTGCTGTTCATCATCCTTCTACTCATTTTTCTCTTCCTTTTGTTCGTCTTTCTTAATTTTGTTTTCACTCATGTTCAGTCATTTTTCATCAGGCACTCCTACTTTTCTTTCTCCTTCTCCTTCCTCTCCCCTTTCATCTCCTTAGCATCACTTCCTCCTCCTCCTCCTCAACAACCACCACCTCCTTCCCCTTCTCCTCCTCCACACATCCGCTTCCTTCATAATTCCTCCATTCCAATTCGACATCCAGCTGAGAGCAGGAAAGACTGCTTTTGGAAATGAATGCTTCAAGTAGAGAGTATATATAAGTACAAATTCAAGTATATATTTATACAAGTCCAATGCTATGAGTAGAAACCTAATATGATTCGCCATCACTATGACTGTTCCACTGTATCACTGTGGATATGTTTCCAGTTCCTTTTTCTGCCAACATTACTGTCTACAAATCGAGTGATTCTAGAAGTTTCCACTTTTCAGTAAACACGTTCACAATATTCCACTACCCCTTCCTCACACTATCCGATATTCTCGCCTCTCTACCTCTCTCTTTTATTATTCATTGTCCCCTTCGTGTTATCTTGATGTAGCCTAATAATAACTGTTCATTCTTGTTTAGAAGAATCGATTATATTTCATTCGTCAAGAAATATATTTTTCAATGATTCAACTCAATTATCGACATTTATCATAATTGAGTTTGGATATTTTGGTAATCGATTATACAGAGTGGCCCATAAGTCAGTTGTCACGCTGTTCTGTTGTTAACTTGTATCGAATAACAATGAATGAGCACACCATCACGACCAACCATCAAGCATAACCTCGGCAAAGAAAGGTGAACGAGGATGAAGGTATATGGAGGTATGCTGATGGACAAGGATAGGTTGATGGAGAATATGAGGGCAAAGAAGGATGAAAGAGGATGAAGATATATGGAGATATACTGATGAATAAGGATAGATAGATGGAGAACATGAGGGGAATGAAGGATAGAAAAGGATGAAGTTATATGGAGGATATACTAATGAACAAGGATAGATAGATGGAGAATATGGGGGCAAAGAAGGATGAAAGAGGATGAAGATATACTGATGAATAAGGATAGATAGATGGAGAATATGAGGGCAAAGAAGGATGAAAGAGGTTGAAGATACATGGAGTATAAACTGATGAATAAGGATAGATAGATGGAGATGATGATGGCAAAGAAGGATGAAAGAGGGTGAAGATATATGGAGGATATACTGATAAACAAGGATAAATAGATTGGGAATATGAGGGCAAAGAAGGATCGAAGAGGATGAAGATATATGGAGGATATACTGATGAACAAGGATAGATAGATGGAGAATATGAGGGGAATGAAGGATAGAAGAGGATGATGATATATGGAAGATATACTGATGAACAAGGATAGATAGATGGAGAATATGAGGGGAATGAAGGATAGAAGAGGATGGAGATACATGGAGAACATGCTGATGAATAAGGAAAGATAGATGGAGAATATGAGGGCTAAGAAGGATGAAAGAGGATGAAGATATATGGATGATATACTGATGAACAAGGATAGATAGATGGAGGATATGGGGGCAAAGACGGTTGAAAGAGGATGAAGATATATGGAGGATATACTGATGAATAGGGATAGATGGATGGAGAATATGAGGGCAAATAAGGTTAGAAGAGGATGAAGATACATGAAGGATATACTGATGAATAAACTGTGGTAAACAAACCTGAACAGTTATGGTTCGGTTTGAAACAACAGCTGACCATAAAAATTGCTATAGTGAGGTTCACGTTATAATGGTAGTATACGATTGACAATACTGTTCCTGTCCTTTTCTATCATACAACAAAACAGATAGCGCTATCTCTCTCTAGCTTTGCAATGTTGTCAGTTTGCCAGAATATTTTATTTTTACTTTTGACAGTAACTGTACAAAAGTAACTCAGCCGCCATTTTTTTAACTTCATTTCATCAAAATACTTTGGTACATAAGTCGTATAATTGATTTCAAATGTATTTTTGAAACAATGAAATAATTTTTAGACATTACCGTATGAGAAACACAAATTAAAATACCTGAAATGACATTTTAAAAGTTGATAACTAACCATCCTTGACCTAATCCATGCTTCCGTTAGCCTACACGTTTAGGATAGACCTACTCGTACCGGTATAAATAATATTAAAAGGTTATTTCAGAATGATTTCCATTGAAATTACTTATTTTAAAAAGGTTTTCCATTTTTCTATCATTTTTAAAAGAAATTGGAATAGAATATCTACCAAATAACTTAATTTCTGTTCTTTTGAAATTCAGATCGGTGTATCACAGCTTTTTAAATCAGCCGCCATTTCAGATTTGTATAAATATAAAAATCTGATCTTAGTTATGAAAGCAAATTATGAAAAAATATATTTTCTTGATTAATTTGACATCAAATTGATTATTTTACCATCGAAATGATAATTATTATTAGATCAAATTCAATGGGATGAATTGAGTAACAGCTGTGTACAATCAGTGGCAAAATTGAGAGACTTGGCAACGATTTCCTCCTATCTTTCTTCACTGCCATTATAACGTGGACCTCACTATAGTGTTAACTGACTTAAAGCCTAGTTTATACGATGCCAATTGGCGAGACAATTGTAATAAGGCAACTGACTGGCATGAAATTATTGTCTTCGTATAAACAGTTCAGGTCAATTGTCTTGCCAACTGTCCCGAAATTCATCTGTCTCCGGGAGTAGACTATGGACAGTCAATTGGGCCCAGCGAGCCCCCCACCACTCGGAATCTCAGTTGTCGCGACAATTGGCGCCGTGTGGACGGTGTAGGCCAGTAGCGCTGTCTTGGTTTTGTCAGTTCACTTGTTTAGTCACAACAGATGACGGACATGAACTCGGACATGTTTAGCTGTCAACTGCCGAGCCAATAGTTCGCCGCATATAAACATCTTCTCTTGTAACTGGCCTGGCCTCCGACAATCCGCAACCACGTGATGACAATTATTGTCCAAATACAACTGTTTCGCCAATTGGCATCGTATAAACTAGGCTTAAGAGCCACTCTGTATTGTAAATTGATGAAAACCTATCTGGCAACGTTGCGAAGCTAGAAATGATAACGATACCCGCTTTGACGGATGATACACTGTGATAAGTTCTAAATAGTGTTTGTCTTTTTGGTCTCAAAATTTTATAGTTTTTTCAAAGTTTGGAATTTTCTAATTATTTGTGATTGATTCAATTTAATTTATAAGTGTTTTTTAAATTTAGAAATAATTTTTGTGTATTTTGAATTGTAAATTGAGTGTGTAATTGATGAATGTTAAGTGACACATAACCTAGCTACATTTGGACTGTTGTATAAATTAGAATTGGAACCGTTTTGGGCTTATAAGCCTGTGGTACTTTTCTGTAAGTTGGGTAATTCTGAATGATTAAATAAATAAATAAATAGACAAGGATAGCAACACCAATTTAGATCGAATACTGCCATTATAACGTGGACCTCGCTATAGTGAGTGTTATAATGAAAGTGTCAGTAATCACATCATCATTTGATTCATTCATCGATTCATTCATTCAATATCGTGTTTCATTTTCCATTGAAGGCTATTCAATCAGACATGAATATCAATTTCCTCGATTCATTTCAACTTCAACAAGTACACCAAATAGGACACAATAAAAGTAACGTATCAATTTATTTGACGTGTTCACAATAGGAGCACAACCCAACGGCTTTTTCAATTTCCTCCGCTTTTGTGCATGACTTTGACCGATATTTATTTTCCTTTGTGCACTTTCCAATCGTGTTTCGTTTCGACAAAAGATTCACAAAGACAGAGAGAAGGAGAGGAAATTGGAAGAAAAGAGATCAAATTTTCAATTATTATTGTAATCTGAGACATGTGAAAGGGGCATGTTGTAGAAAAGGGGAACAACTTTCTTCTACTGTATAATAACATTCTAATCGGATAACATTGGGTTGTTTGCTTTGTATTCTTTGCTATTTCAGTGATAATGATGTGCAATATTTCTTCTATGTTTGGTTTGAAGCATCTAAATTTAAAAATCTACTTTGTGAAAATAATTAAAGACTGAACATTTTTTGAAGTGAACAACTACAAGACTTAATCGGACTATGTTTAACCTTATCTAAATTTGGGAGAGGAATAGCACAAGACCTTATTTCGAATTTTATTCAATCCAATTCACAATTTACAAATTATGAGAAAAGAATCACATCATTAACAACTGTCTCCGGGAGTAGACTATGGACAGTCAATTGGGCCCAGCGAGCCCACCACCATTCGGAATCTTAATAGATTAATAAGACAGCTTAATAGAGTAATAAGAGTAATAAGAGTAATAATAGAGTAATAATATTAGAGTAATAAGTTATTAATTAATAAAGTACATAAAAGTCTAATTTATTAAACAACAACTTCAGACAAGAATTCGAACATGCTAAACCAGGACTAATTTGTGAATTTGGATAGAGATATACTGCTTGCTGAGAGTACAAAACTCTACGTCTGCGAGCAGGAATGAATATCTGATAATTCATGAATTTATAGAGAAGTAAAAAAATATGAAAAGAAGAAAGAAAGAAAAATTAGCAACCAATCACTCACACATTCACACTAACCATGCTCACTTTCCAATTCCAGCTCATTTTCCCAATGCATTGCCACCATTATCAGAGTATTTCAACTAAGAAACCACATTGAATAAGGTCTTTAGATAGTCAGGCATAAGATCTCTAAGCCATTGAAGAACTTTAGTTTTAAAAACAAGTCGATTTTGTGATCTCTTAATTTCAAGAGGAATATTGTTGAAAAACTTGGGGCCGAGAACGATTTCTGGCAACAAACTATTTTTTCTCTCCCTATCATTTTGATGATGTACTTATTGTATGAATCAATAAAGAATAAAAAATAAGCCTGTTTTAAACTCACACATGTGATAAACTGTTGAAAAATGTATTCAACCCCAAAAATTCTGTTTCATTTGAGGCTGTCAACAAAAAGAGCAATTTTCTACTTGAAGTAAGTGGTCGGTCAATGAGCTAAGGCATGAGGTTCAGTTCAACTCGAGTGGTGCAGGTTTGATTTTTAGACAGAGAAGGAAGGAAAGAGAAAGAGAGAGAATGAAGCAAGTTGCAAATCGATATGACTAGGAAGGCCTTGGTCCACGCGAACCACATTCACTTCATTATAAAGTTTTCGTTTTTGCGGCTAAAGAAAACGACAGCAATGCTTGTTTCACTTGTTTTCTTTAGCTATTTCTTCGTAATTTTGTTGAAAATTCCAATGAACATCATGGGAAAATATGATAATTTCTATCAAAATTAGTAAAGTCGCAATATTACATAGTTAAGGGGAATGTTATAATGTTTTGCGGCCAAAGAAACCACACTTGGATGGTCTTTCTTCTAGTGAGGTCCACGTTATAACATTTATTTATTTACATATATATATTATTATTATATATATATTATTATTATTATTATATATTTCTAAAGTTTTTAATTTATTGTGATACATTCTGTAATTTATTTAGAGTATAAAATCAACCTTCAAAATTCAAAATTTCAAATCATCATTCTTGGACCGAAAATCAAGTGACAAATCAGTGTGAGATTACATAACCTTATCTTTTGGACAACATTAACATTTTATGAAAATTTTTGGAGAGAAATAGTACAGGCTCAGCCTAGTTTTTCCTCCAATGTCATAATTGTATTATGATTATAGTATTTTATACAATAAATGGATAAATAAAATAAATGGATATTTATTTATTTATTACAGAACAACTATTACAGACTACAGGCATTAAGCCCAAAACAGTCTTCACTACCATTTACAATCGAATAAAGTAAGTTACTAAAAGAAATAAAAATGAGAGATACAGTTCATGCAATTCACAAATACATAAGAAAGATGATAAGTATGAGTAAAGCATAAGTAATTGTAAGTAGTCTAAGCATAAATAATAAATACAGAATAAAACTAATCTAACTTATCCAAACTTATCTAAAACTTATCCAATAAGTTATAAAAATAATAGGCCTACAATTGAGCATAGAAACAGGTTAAGGGAAAACATGTGCCACTGTGGGAAGAAAATTGATGAAAGCAGAGGAAAAAAAGAAAATGTTTCTTTAATAATGGCAATAATGACAGTTTTTGACTAGAATTGGTATAATCCTTATCTAGCCTTGTCTGTCATTCAACAAAGCGAATAGCGCTATCTTTTTCTCGCTTTGCTCTGTTGCCAGATCGTCTTTCAACAATGTAGAATTGAAAATTAACAAAATATTCCATTTAAATTATGAAAATTCATTATGAAATTATTGAAAAATATAATTTCTTACTCAATAAAATATAATTGATTATTTTAAACGACAATGAACGGTTAATATTACATCAATAAACCTGTATTGTATTATGATTATAGTGTTTTATACAATAAATGAATAAATGTATCAGTGCTAATGTCTATAAAAGATATTGACAAGAATGAGGATCGGCAACATTGTTCTTCTATCTTTTTCCACTTCCAAAGTGGACCTCAATAAAAAAAATCGGCTTATACACGAACGTGATAGGAAATTCACGAATGACGCATCATCATGTCTCAACTACTCAACTGAGAACTTGACATTTTGCATATAGATTCTTAATTCACTGAGTATGGTTATATAGGCCTATTTTGAATTCTTCAAGATTTCAGTAGGTCAAGTTATCAGTTAGTCAAGTTTTAAAATAGACCCTTGCGGAGCACGGGTTACCTGCTAGGGATAGATAACACCAACGTTAACCATTCAGCCAATGCTGAAACTTTGAAGGGAATCTCTATCTAAAGCAGATAGCATTACAAGGCAACTTGCCTGTCCTAATTAATAAATGTGTTGTTCCGATTTCAGACGGGATGTTCGAATTAATGGAACCAGGAACATAATCAGGCCTCGTCTCGAATTATTGTTCCCTCCATCAATCACTGAGAGCTCCCTTTGGCAACAACAATCGATTTGCGGGGATTACATTATTCGAATCACTGGGCATAAATTATCCTTTATATCTCTCTCTCTCTCTCTCTCTCTCACACTCTCTCTCTCTCTATCTATCTGAATTTCGACTGCTAAAACATGTTCTACAGTCTTCTGTAACACTATTACATCAATCTGTTCTTCATTAAATCGGCATGTAGATCATTCTTGTTCCCTACCTCAAAAATTAGTCTCATTGACAGGCATCTGTTGGAAATCATTATTGTTTCATGTACTGTTGTTCACTGCTAACTGAGATTTATTAGTAGCTATATACAATTGTTCGGAATAGCAACGTATGTACAGTATAGAGAAACAATAGCGTAAGTAGATATCCCATGGTATAGGGAATTCATGTCGCAACTTTTACTGTTATCTCAAGCCGATTACTGTCGATTATTGCCAATTTTTACTGTTTTGTTGGGGTGATAGTGAATGAACGGCACAATTTGAGAGACTACCAGCGTCACATAGCTGCATAGGAAAGAACTACGTGAACTATCGGCTTGGGATAACAGTAAAAGCTACGACATAAACGCCCTATACCATGGGATATCTACTTATGCTATCGTTTCTCTATGATATAAAAAACTGGAAGCTTAAACGTTGAGCTACAGAATTATGTGGAGCCAATGTATCTAGAATACTATTCTCTCTCTCCCTCTCTATCTCTCTCTCTCTCTCTCTCTCACTCTCTCTCTCTCTCTCTCTCTCTCTCTCTCTCTCTCTCTCTCTCTCTCTCTCTCTATGAGAATTTATGTAGATGCATAACAATATAATTATCTATAGTTATTATATTACAAATTACTTTTTCATATCATATATACAGTTCAATAATTATTTTCTTAGTCTATATTATGTAAATTCATCTATAATTTTGCTGTATTGTAAGCTATTGTATATAAGTGTATGAGCCAGTATATATTGTAATCTACATAAATAAAGTACTCAATCAATCAATCAATCTCTTTCTCTCACTCTTTCTCTTTCTCACACATACTGTCTCATTCTGTCACTCTCTCTGAATTCCGACTGCTGAAACATGCTTTACAGCCTTTTGAATGTATTCTTGATACATTGAATGAAGCCCTTCGATTGGTCATCAGCTATGGACCAATGACGACTGAGCTCTACTATCATTGGCTGCGACAAGACTCGTCCTAATATTCCAAATATGGTCATGAGTACCGGAGAGAAACTCAGTAACTAAAAAATCCAAATGAAAAATATCAAAAGTTTAAAAGTAAAAGAGAATTGACAACGCTGTTCTCCCATCTTTCTTCATTGCCATTATAACGTGGTCCTCACCATATCTGCGTGGGGAATGGGAAACATCATAGGTGGTATAAGGGACTGGAAATTTAGTGAGCAGAATAAATTGATAGCTATGATGTGAGATCTGAGTTGCAGTCAACTGTCTGTCCGCTAAATTTTATCGCTTGAATCACAAAACAGAGACGCTGCCATCGGTAAATTCTACAGTCAAACTCACTACAATCTGTCAGTATTTACATAAGTAACAGCAAAGCTCCCTATTCAACCAACACTGACATCAAAACTAAAAAGCGGTGAGTGGATTGGAGCCGAAAAAATAAACGGGAGCGTAGAAAAACCGCGCGTTGAGTTGACAAGCCTCGCCGAGCGTTTGTTTGCTGTACGTATTGATCGCCAACGATTGTTGAATTGTGCCGAATCGACGCCAAAAAAACGCCAACAGCTTTCCATAGACTGTCAAACTGTCAGAGAGTACGACAGTATCTCGAATCGCTTTCAAAAAGCAATGTAAATGTGCCACTGGCAAAAATAATACACTCCCTTGTATGTAACTGGTGTTTGCTATATGGAAATATATATGTAGTTGTCTGAGTTTGGTGTGTTTGTAGAGGTGAGCTATATTTATAACTGGTCTGTGCTATATGAAAATCTATGTGGCTGACTATATCTATGTATCTAAGTGTTTCCAAAGGATGCTCTATATATTTGTAACCGGTGTATGCTATATGAAAATCTATGTGGCTGACTATATCTATGTATCCAAGTGTTTCCAAAGGATGTTCTATATATTTGTAACCGGTGTATGCTATATGAAAATCTATGTGGCTGTCTATATGTATCAAAGTATTTCTGAAAAACGTGCTATATCTAAAACTTGGTCTGCACTGTATGAGAATCTATTCGGCTATCTATATCTGTATATCTATATAGATGATGTGTTTCTAAAAGATGTGCTATATTTATAAACTGGTATGAGGGAAATCTATGTATAGAGGTCCATAATGCGAGGTCCACGTTATAAGGCAATATTTGATTAATATTGGTGTTGCTACACCTGTCTATCATTCAACTCAAGCAGATACTTCTCTAGCTATGCAACGTTGCCAGCTCGTTTTCCAGAAATGTGGGCTTATAATTTATTAACGGAATATCTAATCCCACCTATGGAAATTTTTTATTGGATTTTAATAAATGTATATTATTTCTTCACCAATAAAATATAATTGGGTATTCCTTGAAAAGAATGAACAGATACTATTACATTAAATATATACTGGTATCAGCTATCTTCTATAGAGGGCAGTTGCAAGGCAGACAATCGTCAATGCTGTTCTTATATCATTCTTCATTGCTAATTATAACGTGGACCTCACTATAGCTGTCTATCCATGTGTTTCCAAAAAGATGTGCTATTTTTACTTTCCTTGCCCTATTACCATAGGTAAGGAAAGTATTGCTTTCCGAAAAAAATTAAGGTACCCCAATTTCTAAATTTCTATACGTTTCAAGGTCCCCTGAATCCAAAAAAGTGGTTTTTGGGTATTGGTCTGTATATGTGTGTGTGGTGTGTGTGTGTG